>NW_026068137.1:345411-351136 GCF_014885135.2 Alexandromys fortis | reverse complement strand
TGCTTTTTCAGTCACAGTCCAGCTGGCCTTGGTGAGCTCCCAATAGATCAGCCCCCACTGTTTCAGTGGGTGGGTGCACCCCCCGTGGTCCTGACATCCTTGCTCGTGTTCTCCCTCCATCTGCTCCTCATTGGGACCTTGGGAGCTCAGTCCAGTGCTCCAGTGTGGGTCTCTGTCTCTATCTCCATCCATCACCAGATGAAGGTTCTTCTTATTTAGCTTCTTTAGGTTCACCAGGTATACACTCTGTGATCTTTATTCATGGCTAGAAACCAATTATGAGTAAGTACATCCCATGTTCATCTTTTTGGGTCTGGTGAACATTTTTTTAAGAATCGTTCGATCATTTGAGATTCTTCTATTGAGAATTCTCTGTTTAGAGATATCTTGATTGAGGGAGCCATTATAGGGATAGCAGAAAACTTGCTCTAAAGAAATTCCCAGGAATACACAAGGATGATCCCAGCTAAGACACTAAGCAATAGAGAAGGGGCTTTCCCTGTAGTCAGAACGATGAGTATCTTAAATATCACCATAGAACCTTCATCCAGCAACTGATGGAAACAGAGGCCCAAAGTCAAGTTGAATAGTGGGAGGAATGAGAATATGAGCAAAGTGGTCAAGACTGATGGATTGACCCATGGAAACAGCTTACTTGAGGTAATGGGAGCTCACCACCTCCAGCTGGACTGGGAAGGAACAAGCATATGACCAAACTAGTTCCTCTCAATGTGGTTGAAAGTTGCATGGCTGGGGCAGACTGAGAGGCCACTGGCAGTGGCACTGGGATTTGTCTCAACTGTTATACTGGCCCTTTGGGATCCAGTTCTCTTTGGATGAATACCTTGCTCAGCCTAGATATAGGAGGGAGGGTCTTGGACCTTCCCCAAAGCAATGTGCCTTACCCTCTCTGAGAATTGGATGAGGGTGGGTTGGGAAGGTATGTGGAGGGAATGAGAGGAGGGTAGGGAGTGGATACTCAGGTTAGTATTTTTTTAAACAAATCTAATAAATTAAGAGTAAATAAAGTGGAACACAGACAAGCATGACAATAGCTCCATCGTGTACTTCATTCGAATCCCTTCCTAAGTGTCCCATTAGATATAGCTGTATACATCATCTACAGAGGGATAAACCCTGAATTCTTAACCTTCCCAACCTGTTTTTGACATCTTTTCTTGAATGTGGAGTAGGCATCCTGAACCTAATGACTAACTTTCAGCTATTTTGTTTTTATTTTTATGTTTTCATGAGTGAGGCATACTAGCACATCTTCATATTTTTGTATTAATGCATTTGTGTGTGTGTGTGTGTGTGTGTGTGTGAGAGAGAGAGAGAGAGAGAGAGAGAGAGAGAGAGAGAGAGAGAGAGAGCATGTATAGGTGTGATGTGGATGTTGAGAATCATTCTCAATTGTTCTTTCAACCTATTTATTGAAAAAAAAAAAACAGATTCAAATCTAGAGCTCCCTGATAGGGTTAGTCTCACTGGTCATCTTGTTGTCATCTTGTTTTGGGGATCCCTTGTGTTAATCTTCTAGTGCTAGTATTAATTTAGGCTACCACTCTCACCAAAATTTTATGTGGATTTCAGAGGTCCAAGCTGCAGTCCTCATCCTTTTATGGCTAATTCTTTAAAGCTGCTGAGCTGTGTCCTTAGACCCTCTAATATTATGATTGCCTCTACCACCCCCTCACATCAGAGAAAACACAAACCCAACTCCATTTTTTGGAACATTATGACTCCTTCCCTTTACCTTACATCCCACCCACCTGCAAATCAAGGTTAGATCTTGTTTTAAAGTGTGTACATCTGGCTCAGTTTGCTACTGAAAACAACTCTTTCATCTCTTCCCTAGTCACACTCCTGCCATGTACTCTTTCTCTTGGTGTTTACTCTCATCTATGTTCATATTACCATACAGCTTCTCTGTGTTTCCTAGTTTTATTCTATTTCTAGCCAATGGATTACAGAAAAGTACAGGGGCTTATCTGATCCATTGGTAAATGGTAACATATAATAGACTCCCAATTATTTGTTGAATAAATTGATTTAGAATGCTGAGAAGTAAATCTAACCAGGTGAAACAAATTTGTCTCTTCAGTTGTTAAGATTGTGCAGTAAATGTGTAGAAATGAACTTTCTCATCCTTTCTATAAGCCTGCCCTATAAGAAGTACCTGCCTTCTAAGACAAAGAACAAAGATCAAAAATACAAGATCAAATGGAGGCAATGTCTGTGAACGTCATTGCATGGTGCTTCGCACACACATTCAATAAAATAACACCTATGATTCAGTCATACTAGAAGTTTGACTTGAATTTTTCATCAGACTGATATGAGACAAAGAATTGTCCTCTTGAAAACCAACAGCTTTATTGCATATGTCTTGGCACATAGTGTGGGAGATTCTACAGGACACTGGACCAAAGCCTGTGGTCTACAAGGAAGAGAAACGGGGAGACATATTAATAGTGCTCCAATTGAAAGTCACAGTCTCTTTATCCCAATCATCCCGTTTCCCCAAGTTCCCCCCAACCTCCCCTTCTCACTTTTCTCTCCCCATCTCCCCAGGGAAGCACATATCTTAATTAAGGGAGCCATCTTAGGGTTGGCAAGAGACTTGGACCTAGAGGGCCTCCCAGGTGCCCAGGGCGATGTTCCCAGTTAGTTCCTGGGGCAGCTGAGGATAGGGAACCTGAAATGACCCTATCCTATAGCCATACTGATGAATATCTTGCATATCACCATAGACCCTTCATCTGGCGATGGATGGAGATAGAGACAGAAACCCACACTGGCGCACCGGACTGAGCTCCCAATGTCCCAATGAGGAGCAGAAGGGGGGAGAATATGAGCAAAGTCAGGACCACAAGGGGTGCACCCACCCACGGAGACAGTGGGGCTGATCTATTGGGAGCTCACCAAGGCCAGCTGGACTGACTGAAAAAGCAGGGGATAAAACCGGACTCTCTGAATATGGTGAACAATGAGGGCTGCTGAGAAGCCAAGGACAATGGCACTGGGTTTTTGATCCTACTTCATGTTCTGGCTTTGTGGGAGCCTAGCCAGTTTGGATGTTCACCTTCCTAGACCAGGATGGAGGGGGGNTCTCCTGGCTTCATATTCAAAGGATCATATGAAACATCATCAGTTGGCTCACTTACTGTTAGTGTGAAGCAACTCAATGACCTGGAGGAGTGGTTGAGTCTAAGATGATGCAAATTCTGAACCTTATTAAGGGGGTGTTATTGTTTGGATGTGAACTTGCCCCCTAAAGTCTCATCTGTTTGTTACGTGGTCTCTGGATAGTAAATCCAAACATTGAGGGGCTACTTGATCAGTAAGACTCAATAGGTTAATATAGTAATGTGTTAATAGTTTGAAGATGGGTTTGGGAGGTGAAATAAATTTTAAGAGAATCTAATTGGAGGCAATAGGATGCTGGAGGCACATCCTAGTGAGTCTATCTTATCTTAGGCCTCTGTCTACCTGTGATAGTTTCTCCCCATCTGTCTGTCTCCCCCCCCCCCCCATGTGTGTGTGTTTATGTGTGTGTGTCTGTCTTCCTCTTCCTCCTTCCTTCCCTCCCCCAACTCTGGCTTTCTTTTTTACCTTTTGGTTTTGAGATAAGGTTGTTCTGTGTAATATCCCTGGTTGTCATGGAATTCTCTTTGTAGATCAGTTTGACCTCAAACTCACAGAGATCCTCCTGTCTCTGCCTTCTGAGTCCTGGGATTAAAGGCATGTGCGACCACCACCTGGCTGTATTAAAATTCTTTTATGGAACATATTTTGGTCATGATTTTCCTTCCCTGCAAGTCCTCTCTGATCCTCTGAATCTCCCTACCCATCCAATCGCATGTTCTTTTTTTCTATTGCAAAAAAAAAGTAAAAAACTAATGAAATAAGATATATAAGAACAAAACAAAAATCCACATGGAATCTTCTTTGTGTTGGCTACTATTTCTGGCCATGGCACTTGCTATGGAATGTGGTTAATGTACCCTGTTGTGTGTGTATAACATTGATTGTCCCTTTGTTAACAGGTATCAATTGGCAATAGTTTTTTTAGTTAGGTCTGGGACCCTGTGTCAACCCCCTTCCCGGGGCTGCAACCCCGTCTTGACTGAATCCTTGCAGGCTATGTGTGTGATGCCATGGTCTCTGAGTTCATATGAGCTTCAGACCTGTAGTGTCTGTAAGACACTGTTACCTGGAGTCAACTATCATCTTTGACTCTTACAATCTTCTCCTCCTCTTCTACAAAGATCCTGCATTCTTGAGGGGAGGGATTTGATGAAGACATCCCATTTGCGACTGAGTACTCCAAAGTCTTACTCTCTGCTCATTGTCCAGCTGTAGCTCTATGAATTAATTGCCAACTACTGTAAGCGGAAGTTTCTCTGATGATGTTTGATAGCAGAAATGAGGCTCAACTTCCCGCTATTCACAATCTTGTCATCACCAAAAAGCATGACGTGTCCAGAATGTCAGCAATGAAAGAATGAATATCCTTGGTCATTACAAATTTTACCTCAAAATGTTCAGAGAAAAGATGTATTATCTGCAGATACCATCCAGACATCCCTATCCCAACTGGCTCCCACAGGTGTTCCTCTGAGTTTGATGCATATGCTGTGGCTGGCTCACAGGCACACACATGGGTGTGCCCCCCACACAATAAATAAACAATTGTACACCTGTAATTATAAAGGCACTATTTACATGTCAAAAGGTAGAAAAGACTTAGGTGGTATACAGAAAGTGCTAGATCCACGCAGCAGGTACATAGTCAGCTTCAGAAAGGAATGAACTGCTAACACATGATACACAAGGAAAGAACGTTGAAAGTACTGTACTCAATTAAGAAAAAGCCACAACTCTTCTGTTTCCACTTATGTGAAATGGTCCAAATAGGCGATTCCAAGGAGGAGACAAACCTGGAGTTTTCCACTGGCTTCGGGGATAGACTGAACTCTGGCTTCTGCGGAAACGAACTTTCCTTTGGGGATTCTGAAAATCATGGTGTTCTTTCTATTGCTATTTATGTGTATGTGTCCTAATGTGTGCATGTCCGTCCCCACTGGGACCAGAATGAGGGCATCTGATACCCTGAACTGTTACAGGCATTAGGAAGCTGCTTATCATGGGAGCTGGGAACTGAATTCAGGTCCTCTGCAAGGGCAACGTCCACCCTTAGCCATGGAGGGGTCTCATGAGCCCTAATGAAAATGATTTGATGTAGGTAGAAATGTTAGTTGAACATTAGAAAGACGGCAACTCCCCTTGACTTATATACTGAGATCTATTATATAAAGCATATATTTCAAAAATGAAATTATGTTATCCAGAGTAATGTCATTTTTAAGGTTTGCATTGGTTCACATGTCACGTATATGGAACGCTGTGAATGTGGCCAGCAAGATGAACTCCACAAGTGTGTTATCCATGCCCCCCACCAATAACAGCTAAATACATCCACTAATTTTAAAAAGGTATTTTAAAAGATTCCAACAAAATGTTTTCGTGACTGAATTTTTCATAGCCCTCAACCTTATTTTGTGGCCTTTTAATTGCTCAAGAAAAAGAAACAAGTATGTTCTTTGAATTAAAATGATGTAACTTTGAAAATCCCTCTTGCCTGGACCAGAGATTAAGATGAGGAAGGAGGAAAGTGGAGAAGTGTACTGGAGGCCTCTCATGCCTGCGGGCAGCCACAAGC
>NW_026068137.1:340362-341847 GCF_014885135.2 Alexandromys fortis | reverse complement strand
TATTATATATACAATATTCTGTCTGTGTCTATGCTCGAAGGCCAGAAGAGGGCACCAGACCCCATTGCAGATGGTTGTGAGCCACCATGTGGTTGCTGGGAATTGAACTCAGGACCTTTGGAAGAGCAGGCAATGCTCTTAACCTCTGAGCGATCTCTCCAGCCCTGGGTGGGCACCTTTTAATAAAAATTTAAGAAACACTTATTATTTCTTTTTTCTTGTTTTGGATTTTCAAACCAGGCTTTCTTTTTGTAGCTTTGGATCCTGTCCTGGAACTCAATATGTAGACTAGACTCAAACTTGCAGAAATCCCCCTGCTTCTGCCGCCCAATTGCTGAGATTAAAGGCCTGTGCCATTATGGATTTAAAACTTACTATTTCTTACAACTTTTGTGATATTGAGAGAAATACAGAGAAAAACAGTGTGAATAAATTTACTGAAGTTCACCGTAGGCAGAGTAGGGATTGAAACTGGTTATGCTACTGTACATTGTTACACATTTGAGCTGATTACCTCAGAGCTTGCAATCCAAGAGGAATTATTAGACTGGTGTACATTAAGTTGGACTTGAACCTTGCCAGGGCTTTTAGTCATGAGCTGGCATCTACTGGGGTCCCCGAAACTGGGAAATAACCAGGATTTCTCACAGGAAAGTATAAGGGCAGGACAGCAATGGTTGGAAGCTCCAGTAAAGGAACAATTTCACAAGGGATGCAAAGCAAAGGAACACCTGGGATATACATTCTAAGAGGTCAGTACAAGTGTCGGATTGATCTTAGATCTACCTTTTTAGCAGGTTCACTTTGACAATTTGCCCAATATTTTTACATTACAATAATCTCAGCGAGTATGCGAAAGTCACTCAAAATGGAGGAGAAAATAATATCACCTCTATTGATATGATGACTGAATTAATTTTTAGGCTATAATAGTAGAAGCAAGATTAATACATCTGCAATCTTCTCACAGGATCAACCTATTTGGTGTGTCCAGGTAAGGTGAAAACTGATAATTTTTCTCCATCTAGTAGATGACCTCTGCCTACCTCACCTCAGGCATGGCCTCCATGCAGGGAGTCAATCACTCAGGAGTGTCAGAGTTCATCCTCATTGGCTTCTCTACCTTCCCTCACCTTCAGCTGATGTTCTTCCTACTCTTCCTCTTCATGTACCTCTTCACACTGCTGGGCAACCTGCTCATCATGGCCACCATCTGGAGTGAACACAGCCTCCACACGCCCATGTACCTCTTCCTGTGTGCGCTCTCCATCTCTGAGATTTTCTACACCTTTGCCATCATCCCACGCATGCTGGCCGACCTGCTCTCCATGCTTCACTCCATCGCCTTCCTGGCCTGTGCCAGCCAGATGTTCTTCTCTTTCACATTCGGCTTCACCCACTCTTTCCTCCTCACAGTCATGGGTTATGACCGCTATGTGGCAATCTGTCACCCACTGCGCTACAATGTGCTCATGAGCCCTGGTG
>NW_026068137.1:336042-336827 GCF_014885135.2 Alexandromys fortis | reverse complement strand
ATGGGTATCACCTACACGGTCCTCACCCCCTTCCTCAGCCCCATCATCTTCAGTCTCAGGAACAAGGAGCTGAAGAATGCCATGAAGAAAGCTTTCCTAAGCAAACTCTACCCAGAGAAAATTTAATGACCTATAAGAAAATCTTGTAGATTGGTACACCAAATTTTACTGTTTTGAAAATTCTCTATCACTATGTGTTTTATTCTGATACTTTCATGTTGGTCAAACCCTTTGTAGTCATATGTAAGTATACATGAAAGGGTTAACATCTGGGATTTATTTGGGGATGGAAATAACTATGAGAATAAAGAGAAAGTCATAACCTTTCTGACCAGCTACAGGACACATTATTAGCACTCAGTTTGTTTTGAGTATTTCTCTGGTGGACTAATACATGCCTCACAATACTGAACAAACCAGAATTGCCTTATGTATTTATTGTGAGATATTTACTGCCCTCCATATCCCAAACTCCAGTCGTCTACAATCCCCAAACAACACACATCCATAATGCAACAAGAAATGGAGGAATTAATGTCATACTTTTTGTCTGGTTGTACTAGAGAGGCATAATCTTTAAGTTTACTAAAGACAAGATGACGGTGGCGCACACCTTGACTCTTAGCTTTCTGGAGACAGAAGCTTGCGATGCTCTGAGTTCAAAGTTAGCCTCATCTACAGAGTGAGAATTTCCATGGTAGCTCAGGGTGTTGAACATTTTTTTTTCTTTTTTTTTATTGAGAATAAGAAAAAGAAGTTTCTGCCTCCTCCCAGCCTCCCATTTC
>NW_026068137.1:290599-332673 GCF_014885135.2 Alexandromys fortis | reverse complement strand
CACCTTCCTAGACCAGGATGGAGCGGGGAGGACTTTGGACTTTCCACAGGGCAGGGAACACTGACTGCCCTTCAGACTGGAGAGGGAGGGGGAGAGGAGTGGGGGAAGGGGGAGAGGAGGGGGAGGAGGGGGAGGGAAAAGGTAGGCAGGGAGGGAAATGGGAGGCGGGGAGGAGGCAGAATTTTTTTTTTCAATAAAAAAATAAAAAAATGAAAAAAACCCACACGCTTAAGTCTCAAAAAAAAAAAAGAAAAGAAAAGAAAGAAAGAAAAGAAAAGAAAGCCACAGTCTCTTCTTCCAGAATCCCTTTTGCCAGGAACTGACTACTCTCTGTGGTGCTTCACCTCCAAGAATGGTCCCCATTACTCATCGCATGGTAGCGCTTCACAGAAGTGACAAGCAACAAGCTTTCAAAGAGAAATGATGACCTGTCGGGATGATTGTGCACTGTTTTTAAATGATAGAAAGAAAATTTTTCCTTGGGCAAATTGTTCTTTATTAGACTTGGTTTCCTAGCACTGAAATAGTTGTAATTACGATGATTAGGAGGCCTGCTAGAATTAAGGAGCGCATCTGATGTAGGTCAACTGACAGTTTCCAGCACAAAGAAAGCATGCCTGAAGTAGCCAGCAAGGAGGCTCAGTGGGTAGACATTTGCCAGCAAGCCTGATGACTTGAGGTTGATTCCTGGGATCTGCATGGTAGAAGGATGGAACCAACATGCACAAGATGTCAAAACTTCCATATGTGGTACATGCATGTGTGCAATTGTGCACATCTGTAAAAAATACAATAAATAAATAGAAATTGTTTTTAAAAATAAAACAGTTAAGAAGTACCAGCTTTAAAAATCATATGTGAACTCCATGTTTCAATATCCAGTTCAATTAAGGGGTACAAGAGAGAGGCCACTGTTTCTGGGATGTTACCTGAGGCTCAGTAGTTACACAGAGAATGTGTGTGTGTATCTCTAACCAAGACAAGAACTAGGAATCAAAGAGATATAACCAGGTGATAAGCGTGTGGTTAATAGATGCATAGGTCAATGGATATTATTATTTGATATTATATTGGTTCATGTGAACATGGAAGCTTTGAAATACCATAAACATAAAAGGGCACATCCAGGCTGAATCCCAAGAAGTCACTGGTACAATTAAGGTGTTCAAGAACCTAATAATACAGATTCCAAATTGAATCTGGTAGTGCTGAGTGCAGAAGAACCATGTCCCACCTCATTCAGGGAGGGAGAGGAAACATGAATATAATGGCTCTTTGAAATTTCATTCAGCTTCTCAACAGATTAGACTGTACCCATCTACAACACCCTGGGGAGGGTCATCTATTTTATAATTTGTACTATCTACAATTCGTATCAGTTACTTTTCTCAATGCTATAATTGACCAAAAAAGGAAAGAATTAAAGAAGGTTTATTCTGGCTTATATCTTAAAGGAATACATTCCATCCTGGTGAGGGAGCTTCTGTTGGGGAAGGTATGCTGACTGGATTCTGGGCAGCCACATTGTATTTGAAATCAGAAAGCAGAGCGAACAGGAGCTAAGCTATAAACCTCCAGGCCTACTGCCAAGTGACCCATTTCCTCCAACAAAATTCTACCTACTAAAAACTCTACAACTTTACAAAATAGCACCACTAGATGCTGATCAAGTGTTTAAATATATGTGCCTATGGGAAACCATTTTGCATTCAAACCACAATACAATCAAATGCTAATGTGTTCGAGAAACACTATCCTAGCATATCTAACAACACTGCTTGAAAATCAAGCATATGAACAGTTCATGACCTAGACAGGTTTGTTGCCTGAATTCTAATTGGTATTAATAATAAAAACCCAGAGACAGATATTAGCGTATATGCTGAAAGATCAGAGAAGTAAAGGAGCCAGCCACTAGACATACCTTTTACCTCTATGAAATTCTCAGACCAAAGTAGGCAAGATCCTGTCTATGAATCCCCAGAATGAATGCTGTCTCTATGAAACCTCAGACTAACTCGAGCTTCTGTCTCCTCTTGCCTTTTATTCCTCTCTTTGCCCAGCCGTATCACTTCATGTATCCACCTTCCTAGTGCTGGAATTAAAGGCATGTCACTCCCAAGTAGTGGAATTAAAAGTGTGTGCCACTACTATCTGGCCTTTATGGCTAACTAGTGGCTTAGCTCCATGCTCTGATTTTCAGGCAAGCTTTATTTGTTAGATCACAAACAAAATGTCACCACATCTGTTGGCACTTAAAATTAATTACCATGTGGATGCAGTTCTAGGTTACAAATAAAAGCAAGAGTGCTACGGTTTGGGATTGGGATTCATTCATCCCCATATCCCAGTTTTTCATCCCACTGTGGTTCTTCCTCTCCTAGAAGGCATTTGGAAATTCCGGTAGTTATGTTGATGGTTACGGTGCCAGGCAACGAGTCTGTGAAACAGCAACTGATAGAACGAAGACAGGAATGTTGCTTGGTTATCTTACAATATACAGAACAGCTCCCTGTCTATATTGGCTATAAATATACAACAAAAAAAGATGCAAGCCCTGCTATGTTTATTCAACAAAATATACTGAGCTCCTGCTGTGTGTCAGACAGTTTCACATTGCTGATGTTAAACCTTGACTCAGAGGTGGAGAGTGAAGTCAGTGTCTAACAGTAGATGCTGTTTTTGCAGAGGACCCAAGTTCAGTTTCCAGCATCCACATCAGGCAGCCCACAGGCACCTATAACGCGAGCTCTCACAAGCCCAACACTCTCTTCTGGCCTCTGCAGGCACTAACTTACATGCACAAACCTGCAAACACACACACGTATACACACACACACACACACACACAAAATTAAAAAGGAAAATAAACTCTTAAACAATTATGACCCAATTAGACAGGAACAACAATCTCAGTGGTTACATTTGACAGGGACTATACATACAAATGATATGTGCATAGTGTTCAAACACACCTATCACATGTAGGTTATACGTGCTATATATGGCATGTAGATGTTACTACAACACATATAACACATAGCACATATGTGTGTTTATATGTACATAAAACAACTGTGTAGTCAGAATTCCACCTCTACAGGCTCCACATCCTTAGATTTAACAATATGTAGACTGAACATATTAAACAACATTTCATTTGTTTATTTATGTATGCATGGTATGTATATGTTATGCATATCTCTGAACACGTAGAGGGACAGCTTGCAGGAATCAGTTCTCTCCTTCCCTCATGTTGGACCTGGGGATTAAATTCAGATCAAAAGTAGGAGCTTTTACCCACTGACCCATCTCACTGGCCTTGGCCATATTTAAAAGTGGCATTTGTACTGTTTTCTGCTTATTACCTAAACAATGTAGGATATAACAGTTTATACAGCATTTATAGTATATTACTCTTTCCAAATAATATATAAGTGATATAAAATACATGGATTATTTTTTGGTTTCCATTGTATATGACGCTAAATTATATGAGGAATTTGTATAGCTTCAGAATTTGGTGTCTTGCAGGGACAGACTAAAACCAGTCCTCACGGATAGGCACAGGTGGTTGTATTAGTTAATATGTATAATAAATTTTGACAAACTCTAAATGAACTACAATGAGTGGTTTTAATAGAGGAGAAGAGCCATTCGGGGGGCATCAGTGAAGCCATTCCTGAGGAGGTGGCATTCGGGTCAGATCTTAATGCACATAGAAATAAAAGAAATGGAATCCCAGAAAGATGCTAGAGCAAATGGGAGGAGCCTGAGGTCTGAGTTGGCTTGGTTTTCCACAGGAGAATGCTGTGGTTGGAAAGCTGAAGAGAGTCGGAGATTGAATGTGAACACAAAGTGGTGATTTATCATGTGAGTTCCACCATAAAGCTAGAATTAGATATAACAAAGCAGCGTTTTCAGAGTTTCCCATTGGGAAGTTCCTTCTGGCTACTGGGGAGAGACATCTTATGGTAAGATAAAAGAAAATAATACCCTGGGTAGGAGCCTAGAATTTACCCACAAGCAAGGCCATTGGGTCAGTGTGGAAGGAAAGAAAAACAGTAGATTGAAGGCAGCTTGTCTCCTCTCCCAAGCTAGCCTTGTTCTCTAACAATTAGTTTCAGAACACTTAGCTCCAATTAGTCTAGGAAGGGGTGTCTGAAGGTCTGGGGACCTCCCTGTCAACAGCCCTGTCTTTGTGTACCTGCCCTTTAATTACATCTCTGGGCTCTGCCCCGGGGAGACCAAAGAATGCACAGAGGGAACCATTAAGAAGGAAGGAAGAGCAAACAGTAAAGAACACAGGGAGTATGGGATTCAAAATTAGAAGCTGATTAACAGAGAGGTGAGGACAGGGTTTCTGGGTCCCGGTGAGAATTACCAGTGTTAACGGTCAGAATTGGAGGTTATCTCCTCTCCTACAGCATGTGGGTCTCATTAGTCACATACTGCTGTGTTGGCAGGCTTTTTAAAAATTTTGCATTTACTCATTCTATCTTTAGAAAATTAATGATGGCTTGTATTTGTAGTCTATGGAAAGACAAGAAATGTAAGCATTTGTCATCGTTGAGGAAAGATTAGCAGGAAAGACAGTCGTGATGAGCACTCAACATAGAGACACCAAAAGTTTCATTAATGTACATAAACTATGTTCAGCATAATGCTTTTCACGCCACATTTTCCTCACTTTTAAAGTATATATATAAATTTATATATATACAATTTACACATATATATATTTATATATATTATATAAACTTTATATATTGTATATAGTATATATAAATTATACACACAAATACATGTGGCATTCGGTTTGAGACTCTGATAAATATAAAGTTAAAATTTTTTGATGACGTTGTCTTGTAGGTCCTATCCTCAGACTTGCTATTTAGCTGAGGAAGTCCTTGAACACATGATCTTCTTGCCTCTATTTCAGAATTGCTGAAATTAAAAGCATGTGCCACTTTATCCAGTTCAAAAATAATTTTTAAAAAATCCACGTGAGCAAGTGTGTCATTTTAAATGAAGGGTGGGTAGCAGGCTTCCTTTTCTAATCTTCCCTCACCCTGACCTCAGTTTAGAAATACGACATTCATCCAGTAACTCTTTTGGCTGTTTTAAATTTATATGACAGCTAATACTAACTAAAGCAAATAATCTGGTTTGTTTTCATTTAAAAATGTAAAGTGTGTGTGTGTGTAGGTTAGACAACAACTTGCAAAAGTTGTTTTTTTCCCTTCCACCGTCTGAGTTTCAGAGCTAGAACTCAGGTCATCAGGCCTGGCATCTGTGCCTTTACTAACTGAGCCATCTTTCTGATCCAAAAATTTTTATTTTTTTTAACCTTTATATATTACTTCATATTTATCCAACTAAACAACTAGTTGACTTTTTCTCTAATGACTGCAGGGAAATAGTGGTGAAATTACTAGAGTATCAGCTACATGTGGTGCCCACATGCCTTTAATCCCAGCCCTTGGGGGGCAGGGGCAGGAGAACCTTTTGAGTTCAAAGCCAGCCTGGTCTGCTGAGTGAGTTCCAGGACAGCCAGCGCTACACAGAGAAACCTGGCCTCAAAAACAAATAACTAAACAAACAAATAGCAGCAAAAACAAACAACCCAACCCCCCCCCAAAAAAAACATTCCTAGGGTATAACTACTGAGCCCTCTTTGCCGTTATCATTTTCACCAGAGGAGCATTAACTGTTCTTCGGGACTTGTGCTGGCTGCTTAGTTCTTCTCATCTGTGACAATTTCAGGCATTGATGAGTAGGCTACCTTGACATCTGAAAACCTTCAGGTTTTATAGGGAAAGCAAAGGATGTCTATCTCCCAAATATTGTGACTTACTCCCACAATTTCTAATATAACCAGAGAACTTGCCTTTAATTTTTAAAAGCATTTATTTACTATTCAGAGGAGCTGTGGGTACAGGAGAGATGCAGGAGTGCACACACACGGAGGTCAGAAAATAATTGGGAAGAGTAGGTTCTCTTCTTCTACCGTGTGATCCTATGGATCAAACTTAGGCTCAATGGTCAAAGACTTTTACCTCTAAGCCATCTCACTGGCCCAAAAATCTGTCTTTAGAAGAGGGCATGAGTGTTTTAGGATAAATCACTTGGTACAGCTTAAGCATTCCTAATGTGAAAATCAAAATCTGAAATGTCCCATGATTCCACAAGTGGAAATTTCCACATTTGACTGTGTGATGAATCACATCAGTTAACTCAGATGCCGTTACACTAAAATTGCATGAAGTTGCATTAAATTTGTGCATAGGATGCTTATGAAGCAAATATATTTTATATTTACATTTGGGTCCTATTCCCAAGGTATTTTACTACATACATGGACATATTCTAAGATCTAAAAATATGGTCTGAGACATTGCTGGTTCTAGACATTTTAGATAATAGAAACTTTTCCTATATTTACTCATGATGCTCTTTTTTATATCAATGCATCTATAATCTCTGCCTTAAAACACGACAGCCAGATTGTCTCAATTTACAATGTACCCCCTCAAGTCTTATACACTTAATGTTTTTTCAAATAATGATAAGAATATGTCCCTTATTTTGAACTTATTTGGTTCATGCATTCCAGATTTTGTCTCTTATTCCCATGAACCTTCCTTTCCCAACCTGGAAAAGGCGGACATTCTGAATTTACAACCCATGAGAAATACACTTCTACTACTTAGTTCCAACTCCAAGAACAAGTTCCATTCTAACTTTGTAGTTTAGTTGATAAGACTTTAGTTAAATGTCTTATTCTCTTTATAGCTCAATTTGCTCATCTTCAAAATGGGACTAATGACCCTACCTCCTCTGTAAAGCAAAACAACTCATATGCTTTTCCTTGTTTTACTTAAGATCTCTCATTACTCTTTTGGGAAATGCAAATCAAAAGCTCAATAAGACTGGGACTATAGCTCACTGAAATATAATCTACTATAGTTCTACTAGTAAATAGAACGCCGGCCTACCATACACTGCCCACTTGGTCTGAAAAGCAGCCCTACAAATTTTAATTAAAACAAAGGTGCTAGCACATGGACTCCAATAGGTAAGTAAAGGTGCCAGAAAGGAGAGTCCTGAATTTTAACCCAGAAAGATGGAGGGAGAGTTTTAACTGACTCTACACAATTGTCCTCTGACCTCCACTTCGTGGTATACATACACCCTCACACACATACACACAATAAATATCATTTATTAAATCTTTTAAATAATATAAAATTCATTTAAACATACCAAAATGGCTATAATCAGAAAGTCAGGAAATGATGAAGAGTTGTCAAGGATGTGGAGAAATCAGAACCCTCACACCCAGCTGGTGGGAATATAAACTGCAGTAGTTACTTTAGAAGACATTTATGCCACTAACTCATATAATTAAGCATAAGTATACAGTATCACCCATAAATTTCATTCCAGTATATACAGTAAAAGGTATGCCCAGGTGGTGGTGGCACATACCTTTAATCCCAGCACTTGAGAGGCAAAGGCAGACAGATCTTTCTGAGTTCGAGCCCAGCCTGGTTTACAGAGTGAGTTCCAGGACAGACTCCAAAGCTATACAGAAAAGCCCTGTCTCAAAGAACCAAAAAAAAGGTATGAGGACATATATTCAAAAAAAACCTCTATATAAACATGTATAGCAGCATAGTTTGTAATGGATCAAAATGCCCATTAATTTTGGGGTGAATGTAGACTGCTCAATGAATGGAATAATATGAACCCATGTAAAGGAATAAAGCAATTGTCCACACTACAATGGAGATGAATCTTAGACAGGATGTTGTGTAGAAAGATCCATCATAAAAGAATATACATTGGCCGGGTGGTTGTGGCACAAGCCTTTAATCCAAGCACTTGGGAGGCAAAAGCAGGCAGATCTCAGTAAGTGTGAGGCCAGCCTGGTCTACAAAGTAAGTTCCAGAACAGCCAGGACTGTTGCACAGAGAAACCCTGCCTTGAAAAACAAAACAAACAAATAATATATATTGTATGTATGATTCTATTTATTTATAAAAAATCTGGAGAAATAAATCCACAGATACAATATATTAGTGGTTTTGAGGGGCTGACAGAAAGAGATGGTTGAAGGTTGAGAGTTTCTTCTAGGTTGGAGAGGTGGTTCAGTCAGAAAAGTGATTGCCTCACAAGTTTGAAGTCCTGAGTTTGATCCCCAGTATTCACCGTGATGGCTGGTATGCATTTATAATTCCAGCCCTGATGAGGCAGAGACAGGAGGATCACTGGGGCTTGAAAGTCAGCCAGCCTACCCTACTTGGTGAGCCCCAAATTCAGCAAGAGACCCTGTCTCAAAAATAAAAATACAGACAATTGTGCTGGTAGTGGTGGTATACACCTTTAATCCCAGAATTTGGGAGACAGAGGCAGGTCAGATCTCTAAATTCAAGGCCAATCTTGTCTTCAGAGTGAGTTTCAGGACAGCCAGGGATACACAGAGAAACAATGTCTCAAAAATACTCCCAAAAAAGGGTAGACAATATTCCTGATGAGCTACATCTGAGTTTATCCTCTGACTTCAAACATACATACACAACACCACATCATGAACACCCAAAAGATCTCTCTTCTCCTCCTCCCCCCTCTTTGAGACAGAGCCTCATTATGTAGTCCAGGTATGTCTTTACCTCACAGTGTAATCCAGGCTCTTTAGCCTTCCAAGTACCGAGATTATATTTTACAACACTGAACTCAGCTAGGATTCAGAGAAGGGGGTTAGATGAGATAAAAAGAGTTCTAAAGTGTCAGCTATTGGTTGTGTAAACCTTAAAATGGTAAATTATATGGTATGTTAAATTTGGGATGGAGATACATAAAAATAACCATTAAGAAGAAAGAAGGCACAAGGAGAAGGGTGAGGAGAAGAGAGAAGAGCAGGAATGGAGGAGAGAGAGAAAGAGGGGAGGGAGAGAAGAGAAATGAGAAGAAGAAAGAAGAGAGAAGGAGGAGGAGGAGAAGGAGAAGGAGGAGGAGGAGAAAAAAAGAAGGAAGAGGAGAAACAGAGAATGGAAAGACAGAGGGAGAACAAAAGAATTTCTCCCTATAACATTTCTTCCAAAAAACCAGTCTCTTCAGGAGTTTCGCAGAAATAATTTGTTGAGGAAAGCTTTCTTCATGGTTACCTTCAGCTCCTTGTTCCTGAGACTGAAGATGATGGGGCTGAGGAAGGGGGTGAGGACCGTGTAGGTGATACCCATCAGAGTGTCTCCTTCCAGAGACTTGGGACCCTTGGGCTTGAGGTAGATGACAGAGGCAAAGCCATAGTGTACAATCACCACCGTGAGATGGGATGCACAGGTGGAGAAGGCCTTTTGTCGACCCTCAGCTGATGGTATCTTCAAGATGGCTGCCACAATGAAGGCATAGGAGAGGAGGATGAGGAGAAAGCATCCCAAGAGGGCTGTGATGCACACCATCCCTACACCCTTTGCCACCTCCAGTACATTCTGTCCACATGCCAACTTCAATAGAGGGGGAACATGGCAGAAAAAATGGTGGATCTCATTGGGTCCACAGAAAGTGAGACTGAAAATAGCTGTTGTCACCAGTGTCCCCATTAATGAACCACCAACCCAGGACCCAGCCACCAAGCAGGCACAGCCACCAGGACTCATGAGCTCATTGTAGCGCAGTGGGTGACAGATTGCCACATAACGGTCATAACCCATGACTGTGAGGAGGAAAGAGTGGGTGAAGCCGAATGTGAAGGAGAAGAACATCTGGCTGGCACAGGCCAGGAAGGCGATGGAGTGAAGCATGGAGAGCAGGTCGGCCAGCATGCGTGGGATGATGGCAAAGGTGTAGAAAATCTCAGAGATGGAGAGCGCACACAGGAAGAGGTACATGGGCGTGTGGAGGCTGTGTTCACTCCAGATGGTGGCCATGATGAGCAGGTTGCCCAGCAGTGTGAAGAGGTACATGAAGAGGAAGAGTAGGAAGAACATCAGCTGAAGGTGAGGGAAGGTAGAGAAGCCAATGAGGAAGAACTCTGACACCAATGAGTAATTTAGCCCCAACATGGCAGCCATACCTAAAAGGGGTAAAGGCACATGACTTAGTAATTAGGTTCACATGATTTTTCTGTTTGTTTGTAGGTTTGTGTGTGTATACTCTTCTTAAAAAGATATTTGAAAAGTTTCTTTATCTATCTAAAACCTGATCAGCGTACCTGAAAAAAATGTATTTATGAAGTCATCCCTTGGTAGTCACAGGGATTGTTTCCAAGATTCTTCACCACACACTAAAATGTTTTGCTACTCAAGCATATTATGTAATATATGGTGGTATTTGCATAGTCTATGAGGATCCTCTCCAGACCTTAGATTATTCTAAATAGCTTAGAACATCTAACATTATGTACATATCACATAAGTAGTTGTTATACTGAATTATTTAACAGCCAATGGCAAGGGCATGGGGATTTAACTCCACTGTAAAATTGTTTGTCATGAAAGCATATGGGTATGAGTTCATTTTCATAAGCCACATTTTATTTTTTTAAAAAAATCTTATTTTACACAATCCCAGTTTCCTCTCCCTCCTCCCACTCCCCCCATCTTCTCCCCCACTTCATCCCCCATCCTCTTCTCAAGGAGGAAGAGGCCACCCATAGGGAATCAACAAAGCCTATCCCATCACTTGAGGCAGGACCAAAGCCCCCCCCCAACCCCCTGTATCTAGGTTGAACAAGGTATCCCTCTACAGGTAATGAGCTTCAAAGAGTCAATTAATGCACTAGGGATAAATACTGGTTTCACTGTTAGTGGAACCATAAACTGTCCAAGCTACACAACTGTCACCCACATTCAGAGAGCCTAGTTTGGTATTATGCAGGTTCCCTAAGTGCCAGTCCCACTAGTTTGGGTCAATTGCTTCTGTGGGTTTTTCTATCATGGTTTTGGCCCTCTTGGTTGTAATATCGCTCCCCCCTCTCCAATAGCTATACTCCAGGAATTCAGGCCTGTGCTTAGCTATAGATCTCTACATTTGCTTCTGTCAGATAATGGATGAAAGTTCTATGATGACAATTATGGTAGTCATCAATCTGATTACAGGGGAAGGGCATTTTAGGTACCCTCTCCACTATTGCTTAGATTCTAAGCTGGGGTCATCTTTGTGGATTTCTGGGAATTTCCCTAGTACCAGGTTTCTTGCTAAACCCATAATGGCTCCTTCTTTCAGGGTATCTCTTTCCTTGCTCTCCCTCTGTGTCTTTCACCTAACTTGATCTTCCTAATCCCTCATGTCCTCCCTACCTCCCGTTCTCCCCTCCCCACTCCCTTACCACCCTCCCCTGTCCTCCCATGCTGCCACGTTACTAAAGAGATCTTGTCTACTGCCCCTTCCCTGGGGGATCCATGTATGTCTCTCTTAGGATTCTCCTTGTTTCCTGTCTTCTCTGGGGTTGTAGACTGTAGGCTGGTTATCCTTTGCTTTATGTCTAATATCCACTTATGAATGAGTACATACCATGTTTGTCTTTCTGTGTCTGGGTTACCTCACTCAGGATGTTTTCTCCAATTCCATCCACTTGCCTGCAAAATTCAGGATGCCATTGTGTGTGTGTGTGTGTGTATGTGTGTGTGTGTGTTTTAACCACTGGGTAGTACTCCACTGTGTAAATACATCATATTTTCTTTGTCCATTCTTTTTTTGAGGGGCAGATGGTTGTTTCAGGTTCTGGATATTACTTATAATACTGCTATGAATATAGTTGAGCAAATGTCCTTGTGATATGGATCTGCATCCTTTGGGTATATGCCCAAGAATGGTATTGATGGGTCTTGAGGTAGATTAATTCCCAATTTTCTGAGAGACCGCCATACTGATTTCCAAAATGACTGTACGAGTTTGCGCTTTCACCAGCAATGGAGGAGTGTTCCTTTACTCTGCATCCTCTTCAGAATAAACTATCTTCAGTGTTTTTTATCTTAGCCATTCTGAGTGGTGTAAGATGGTATCTCAGAGTCATTTTGATTTGCATTTCCTTGATGGCTAAAGTTCCTAAGCATTTCCTTAAGTGCCTTCCAGACATTTGATATTCCTTTGTTGAGAATTCTTTGTTTAGATCTGCACCCCATTTTTTAAAATCTGGATTATTTGTTATTTTGATATCTAGTTTCTTGAGTTTTTTGTATATTTTGGAGATCAGTTCTCTGTCTGCTATAGGGTCAGTGAAGATCTTTTCCCATTCTGTAGGCTGTCATTTTGTCTTGTTGACCATATCCTTTGCCTTACAGAAGCTTCTTGGTTTCAGGAGTCCCATTTCTTAATTGTTGATCTTAGTGTCTGTGCTATTGGTATTATTTTCAGGAATCAGTTTCCTGTGCCAATGCATTCAAGGTTGCTTCCCACTTTCTCTTCTATGAGGTTCAGTGTGATAAGCCACATCTTAAAAGCTGGGTGTGATGGGTTACACTTATAATCTCAACACTGGGAAGGTGAAGAAAGGAAGATTCCTGGGTAACACTAGTCACCTAACATAGCCTTGTCAGTAAGCCTCAGGAACAACCAAAAGACCCTGTCTCAGAAAATAAAGTGGTATCTAAGAAATGACTTCCAAAGTTGGCCTCTGGCTACATACAAGCACAGGGGCACAAATACATAATATACATATACCACACACACACACACACACACACACACACACACAGAGAGAGAGAGGGGGGGGGAGAAATATTGAAAAGATCCTTCCCAGGAGACCTGGCTCGACTCTTGATGGCCTGAAAGAACTGCCCTCTCCCTTACCAGTGGCTTCAATGGGAGAGCTGGTCCTGTTCCTGTACACTTGCCCCAACCCCCACCATGTGTGCATGAGACCTGGCCCTGACTCTCACCTGAGGCAGGTGATCTGGTGGAGGCCCAGACTGACCCATTCACCTACCACCCAGGCTCACATCCAGGGCTCTGAGTTGGTCTACTTCAGCATCTACCCACTCTATGACCTATGGGAGCACATGAAGAGAATAGTCCCATGGAATCACAGCCCAGGGTCTCCATGACTAGGGGGCAACAGCAGGATATCTGAGAGAAGTTTCAGTGAGGGTTCATTATTGATGTTGTACCAGGAACCAGAGGCCTTGAACCAGACCAACAACAACAATTTCAATGAACATTTGCAAGCACAACTGTCTGGGTATAAGAGTCTGCTGCATGACACGTCACAGCTCCCAGTGCCTCTAAGAGGAATGAGTAGACAGTGGAGAGGCAGGAAAGATGGAGGAGTTAAGTGGTTTTGTCTGTTTAAAATTATATTTATTTTTTAGTCCTTTTCAAGGGAGAGGCTACATGTGTGGAGCGCAGACATGAAAGGACTGGGAAACGAGTGGGCTTGGGATGCATCATGTGAAATTTCCAAAGAACCAATAAAAACTATGTTAATAACAAAAGAATACTGAAAAGAAAAAGGGTAGTTTATTTTCAATGCAGACTCCATAAAACCTGGATAGGACTACATTTGAGACACAAGTAAAACTCACAGGTACAGTGAACAGACTGTAATAATTTGTGCAGGGTCAAACAAGATCAAGTATGTTAAGTTCGTGGTCAGAACTCACTAAATAGTAAAAATTAATTAATTAATTAAAAATTAGTGGTCATATTACTATTTTCAAGAGATTTATCTGAGGCCAGGAGAAATGGCTCATCTATCTCATCTATGAAAAGCAATGGCTACTGCTGAACAGGAATTGGGTTTTGTTCCTAGAATCCAGTTGGGAGGCCTGCAACTGACCATGACTCCAGTTCCAGGGAATCTGAAGTGTGTGCATATGTGTGTGTGTGTGTGTGTGTGTGTGCGCGCGCGTGTGTGGTATACCAAGTATAACTTTCAACCCCACAATAAATGGAGAAAGCAAAACATTTTATGTTAAAACAAAATTTAAGCAATATTTATCTGTAAATCCAGTTCTACAGAAGGAAAATGCCAACATAAAGAGGATAACGACGCCCAACAAAACACAGCAAATGAATAATCTCAGACCAGTAAGCAAATGAAGAGATGGTACACACACATTCAATTAACTGAAACTTAAAAATGATTAAGAGAAGGAGCAGGCAGGAAAGCACCTTCCAGGTCACTGAGTCAGATGAGTAAGCTTTCCAAATAAAGCACTAGGGATTAGAGCAAGACCAAAGAGACTAACTTCAGAATGGAGGAACCAGCTACTGAGAATTATGAAGACTGCTTTCTTACATCACAGATCCATACCCAAAGAAGGAATTGTTTAGGGGATGCTGTGGTAGAAAGTATCTTTCTACGGAGGTGAAAGCAAAGCTGCCCTCCCTGTGAGATCACAGTCAAAGAGAGAATGGAGAACATTGAAAGAGCTGTCAAGATAGTTTGGTGGGTGAAGACATTTGCTGCCAAGCCCGAAAATCTGAGTTCAGTCTCCAGGACCCACTGAGTAGAAGGCGGGAACCAACTACCTCAAGTTTTCTTCTGACCTTCACATGCGCACCCTGGAACATCTGAAGAAAACACACATGCACGCACACATGCACACGCGCACATACACACACATTCATGCACACACACATACACCTCTAAATATATATATGATTTTAAATATTAAGGATAAAATCATAGCTACTCAAAGAAATGTTGGGTGATCTTTATAGTTGACAAAAGACTTCTTTAAAACTAAGCATTGAAAAACAAAAGCCCAATCTGGGCAGGGTGACACTAAGCCTTACAACCTGCATTTGGTCTCCCATGGTAGGAGAGAATTGCTCCCTGCAAGTTGTTCTCCAACTTCCACATATGCACCATGGCAGAAAACCCCTGCACAATACATGCACACACACACATGCATACAAACACATGCACACACACACAAAGAGAGGGGGCACATGTACAAGTAACTAGAAAAGTTTTAAAATGTCATATGGTAGAATACAATGAACTCAAAAGTCTACATTTTGGCAAGAATTTGTGTGTAGATTTTTCATGTATGTTTACATGTACCTCTGTCACTAATTAGGCTACCGTTTTCATAAAGAGTTTCAAATGCTAAATAACTATGCAACTAGACTCACTCCAGTATTACAAACTTGACTCTACCAGACACAGAGGGTTCTTGCGTCTATGACTTCTGAACCAAGAATCCTGGAAAATGAATAGTTGAGCTTTACTCAAAGAAGGGTCATGCATGAAAGAAGCAATTATAGCCTACAGGGAACCCTTCCAGTTGAGCTCATGCCTAGTGCCGCTTCTCTGTCCTTCCCGCCCATTAGCCAACATTTCTAGATTTCACGCCCTGTGTGTCCACTACATACCCCCAGCCTCAGCATTGGTTTTGTGTCTCATCTCTTGAACCATTGTACCTTCATAGTTCCTCTCCTTTTCTCCCCAGTCTTCTCTCACAGTAGAGATAATTTTCTGAGTCGATTACAGGTTGTGGAATCCTGTAGACCTGTGGTTCCAGTCACAGGTTTTAGCTGAGTATTTTGCTAACCAAATTCCTGATATTGTCGGATCACAGAGAGGATGCCATGCCAAATGCTCAGCATAAAGCCCACCAACTGGCATTGTTAGAATCAGCACCATCTGTTACCATTGCAGGTGGATGTCTATACATTGATTGTCACTCACAAGTCAGGTTATCCACAGGGGCACCATGACATTCCAGGATCTCACCCTAACTTTGGCGTAGTTTTTCCTCTATTCTTTCCTGCCTCCCAAACCTCAACACCCACCGGCTCCAGGAGTCCTGCTCCTAACTGAGCAAATGTTACTAAAATGACAGAAATGTTCCCTGGCTCTCCTTCTCTCTAATATATGCTCCATTCTATAATTTCTCAGAACAACTCCTTTGAAAGACTCTCCAAGAGGGCCCTTCAAGTCATCTACAGGAAACTGGATCTATAGAAAAATGAAAGGCCAGCATTTCCAGCACTGACAAAAAAATCCAGGCAGAGGCCCCAGTGGGTGAACACGGAGATGTGCCCCCCAATCTGATCCCAGTGCCTACCTTTTTCAAGGGGAGCATACAAAACCTATGCCAGCTCTGTAGATCTGTGCCATAGACCTAGACTGTGAACACAAGTACAAACGCAGATGGCCACACCGTGTTTCTCAACTGCACACTCTTGGTTATACTCAATAAACAGACAGAAATGGAGACAACTGCTCACTCTACACACACCTACGGAGAATTTATCAGGTACCTTGTACGAAACTGAGAGCTCAAATACATACAAGGTACCTGGTAAATTCTCAGTAGGTGTGTGTAGAGTGAGCAATTTAAACTAAGGACAAATAGCAGCAATACACCCAAGAGTTTTGTTTTGGTTGAACATCTCCCAGAGACACTTGTCCACCTGTGACCCCACACTGTGACCTTATCTGGAATATAGTCTTTTCAGATTTTAACCAAGATAGACAAAGCTCTTGAGATAAGCTCGTCCTAGATTAGAACGTGATCTTTATGCAGAAACTGGCATCCTCATAAGAAAAGTAGAATCTGGCAAGATGGTTCAGTAGGTAAAGGTGCTGTCTGCCAAACTTTATTACCTGAGTTTGATTGCCAAGATCCACATAGAAGGTAAAAGGATAAAACTAAATTTCACGAGCTGTCCTCTGACTTCTACCTGTGGTACATACATGCCTAGATCCATACACATCATGCAAGCACACTCACAGTAAATTTCTATTTTAAAAACTAAAAGGACAGTAGAAGCTACATAGTCATAAAGAGACCATAAAGCTAAAGGCAAAAAATGGAATGATGTTGCTACTCGAAGCTAGTAGACAAAGGAAAGAGTCTCCCTTAGTTTCTCTAGGGTGTGTGGCTCTGTTGATACGTGGGTATAGGACTGCTAGTCTTCCAAGTTACAAGAGTTAATTTCTCTTGTTCTAAGCCACAATCTTTATGATAATTTTCTATGACAGTGATGAGAATCTAATAGAGGTGCATCACACACACACACACACACACACACGCACACACACATGCATGCACACACACACAAAACTATGTGCACATCCACACAATGCAGGTGACACAAACACACAGGACAGACACTTGATCTTGCCCTGCCTCAGAAATGTTCTCCTTTCCATACATCATGAAAGCTCATCACCCCAGAATGAACCCTGAAACCAATGACTTAACACTGAAAGGGGGTGTGGCAGGGAGTAAAGATTCTGTGGGCCACTAGGAACCAGAACAGGACCTCAGAGCTAGGAACCAGGACCCTGTATCAGTAGACAATCCACTATACATTCTTCCACTGTCTTTTCCTGACCCAGAATTCAAAGCTGCTCTATGTTCTATTTTTCTCTGTCTTTAGCTGACCAGTACCCACAGCATTTGATCTACTTATCCTAGAAAGAAAGAGCTCCACTTACCTTCATGGAGAAATTTGGGGATGTTCTACAGTGCAGCCTACAGAGCCCTGTTTATAGACCACTAGAGCTGCAATGGGAGTTTTATCACCGCAGGTGTCTTCCCCAGTGACAGAGTCCCTGATGCCTTTCCACTGAATGTGACTAGAGATGAGAGATTCAGGGTCCTCTATATCCAGGGAGGGTGACTAGAAATCCAAAAATAATGTACCATGCTTCTTCTTATCTATCTATCTATCTATCTATCTATCTATCTATCTATCTATCTATCTATCTATCTAATCTATTTATCTATCATAGCTGTCTACTAATGACTATCATCTATTAATATCTATTATTTTCCTTGGTTATCTCTATATATATATACCTCCTTCCTTCCCTCATTTTTCCTTCCTTTGTCCCCCCCTTTTCCTTCTCTTCTCTCTCCTCCTTTTACTTAGGACACCTCTTCCGTCTATGCTTCCTCTAATCTTTCTCTGTCTGTTTTTCCCTTTAGTTCTCAACATAACTCCCCCAACCCAGAAAAATGTCTGCAGAAACCTAGGGATATGACTCAGTGGATAAAAGAGTTGTGTAATTTCAAGGACCTGAGTTCAAATCCCTAGCACCCGAACAGATATTTGGACATAATTATGCATGCTTAGTCTCCAGAATTGTAGGGGCCAGAAACAGGAAGATTGAGGGGGCATCTAGGTCACAGGTATAACACATTGTCAGTTAAACAATTCTTTTAAGCCAGGGACTTTAACTGAACCTAGTTTATTCAATAAAGGATTAGAAAAGATACTTAATGTCCTCCTCTAGTGCGCCCATACAAACACATCTACATCATGCATGCACATGTATGCACCCCCACATACATGTGTGAGCACATTCACGCATTCATACATGAATTCATGTATTCATGCATGCACACAGAAAAAAAGAAAAAGACAACTCTATCAGCATTTCATTACCCACCACATCAATACTGGGTATCCAAAATGGGCTGGGCGTCTCACTCTCTATCATGTTGAGAAAACTGAATCAGATGTCTAGATAATATTTTCCAAGATGGTTCTTACTCTCAGTTAGGTATAAGCAAATGAGTCTGGAGAAGAATAGAAAGCTTCAGAATAAGCCCTCTTTTGATTTGTTGGTCAGGATCATCTAAGATATTCCCAAAACTTGCCCTTGGTTGTTTCACACAGGCAGAGATGAGCCTCTAATGATGACGACACCATATGTTTGGACACAAGATCTGGAGGATCCAAGCTGGGTATGATTGGTAAGCGTTTGCCCTAAAGACGAAAACAACCAGCCTTGCATGATCTCCTTAAGGGTGAAATAATGGCACACATACCTTGCCAGTAGCAATCACCTCTCTAATTTGACTAAAGGTCCATCCGACAAGAGGGAAACCATACCTGATATAAAAGCCATTACGAAAACCTGCTAGTGTAGAAGCTTCCATATACAATCTAGTGGCAATGTCTTTCCAGTCTCTGCCCTTATGGAATGCCTTTATTTTAAGATTTATTTTTATTTCTTATCCATGTGTTGTGTGTGGTTTACTAATAATTCTGTGAGGTTATGCCATATGTGTGAGAGTGCCTGTGAAAGTCAGCCGAGGACATCGGGTACTTGGGAACTGGAATTAAAAGTAGTTATGAGACTAACGTGAGTGCCAAGATCCAAGCTGGGTCCTTTGAAAGAGCAGCACATGCTCTTCACCACTGCCTGAGCCATCTCTCCAGCCTTCTAGCAGGTACTTGACCTTGATAGTCAAGAACTATGGGTAGTTGTAGAAGAAGCTATCCAATAGATGCTTTATGGTATCTCTTTTATAATTGTTTCTATGAATATTGTTTGCTATATTGTATTTGGTCCATTTCTATAGAGGGCAGTGTGATGTTTTATAATTTTTAGAATCTTTTTTACATTTTTGTGTGTGAATGTATGTGTGTTTGTGTATGTGTGAGCAAGTGTCCCATGGGAATCGGGGAACAACTCTTTCTTTTCACAATATGTTCCCTGGGATGAAACTCAGGTCATTGGGTTTTGTGGCAAGCATATTTACTACTGAGGTAGCTTAGTAGCCCTAATGTGTTGTTTTGATGCATGTAGTCTTTGGGCAGTGTTGAAATCAATAAATTTCTTTTTTTTTCCGAAATGAAAATGTTTCATTATATAATCCAGGCAATGGGTTCAAATAAACAGTCTCCTGCCTCAGCCTAGTGATGTGGTCATGACTGGTACATCTGGGGAAAAAATATACTATTTTGCTCTTGTGACATATATATCCTCTCTAGGCCTCATATTTTACAAATATTATCTACAGAATATCACCAACGGGATGAGACAGGCACTGCAGCAACACTGGGCCTGCACAAGGCTGGCACACTGGACAGTTCACTATGAATTGTCAAGGAGTTCATGGCACCCTTATTCCTTCCTAATGAATTGTTGGCTACTGAACAAGTCCTAGAGAGGAGAAGTTAGTTTTTTTTTTTTTTTTTTTTTTTTTACAGTTGTACACTCAGTAGTAACCTTAACAAGTTCTAGTGCATGTTTCCAAGTCTGTAGTCACAGAGATGGTCTTGGTTAAACCCAGGGGCTCAGAAAACAAAGCCACAAATGTAGGAAAGGACTTGTGGGGAGGAGGTGAAATTTACAGAGTCTGGAAGTATGAGTCATTAAAAGACAATTTATGCATATATGAAAAGTGAATGCTCAAGAACAAATTTAACTAATAATATTAATTAATTATTAAAAAATTAAGGAAGGTAGTCTGGCATGGTGACTCAGCATATAAAGGCGCTTGCTTCTGTTCCCGGATACTGTGCCACAGTAGAAGGAAAAATTGATATTATCCGACCTCTATGAGGGTGTTGTGATACCCCCACATCATGGACACATACACATGAATGAATTTTAACAAAAAAAAGAAATTAAAGTAAGACTATTTACCCATTTTTGTGAGGGCACACTAGAGGACACTGGGTATAAGCCAAGATGATTGCCTCCACTGAACATTTAATCTACTATTTCCTAACTTTCTCCATAATAAGAAGTAAATGGTGTTTATAAGCCATCTGCTTAAATATATTTCTATTATGAGAGCTGCAAAGAACTAATACAGTGTCTTTAAATGCCTATATATTTTTTGCTATTGCTCTGTTAGCAGTGAGGTGGCCGTTGGTTATATTTACATTTGCTCCTTTAATTTGAATCATGTCCATGACCAAGTATGCAACTATCGTATTTCCTTTCCCCATGAATTTATACATCACAGGCTTCAGTATCAGACACAAATCCTCATACAAAACTGCTTTTCATCAGTCGTTGTCAATTTATCTGAAGGATTAAATAACGTTGTACTGGAAAAGTTAAGAACTCAGGCTCATGAGCAGGGCCAAAGGACAGAAAGGGGCAGATATATTGCACTGTGAGAACATCAGCTAAAAATTACAGAACTGAATAGAAGTGTAAAATATATGCAAAAGTGAAAATTAGTAGGTGTTCATAAAATATAGAAAACACCTTGCATGCATGACTCTATCAGAGATGAAGATAGCAGAGGGACATGGTCATGCCAGGTCACAAGAGACCACAGCTTCTTGAGACTGAAGAAGTGTGGGAAACAAATCACTAGTGTGAGGCAAACACAAATGTACATGGGTGAACCATTTCATCAAGAGCTCTAGGGAAACCTGCATCCTTCTAACTCAGCAGCAGAATTGACCCTTAGGAACTTCGTTGACGGAAATTCCTGTGGAAGCTTCTATTTATAGCATTCTTTAGCTCCTTATTCCTGAGGCTGAAAATAATTGGACTAAGAAAGGGGGTGAAGACTGTATAGGTGGTAGACATGAGGGTGTCCGTGTAGAGTGAGTGGGGTCCCCTGGACTTGAGGTAGATGATGGAGGCGAAGCCGTAGTGCACAATCACCACCGTGAGATGAGACACACATGTGGAGAAGGTCTTCTGCCGGCCCTCAGTAGAGGGGATTCGCAAGATGGCAGCCACGATGAAGATATAGGAGAGGACAATGAGGACCAGGCATCCTATGAGGGGTGTGACACACACCAGGATCACAAAAACGGTGACAAGCGCTGTCCTTTCCCCACAGGCCAACTTTAAGAGGGAAAACACATGACAGAGAAAGTGATGGATCACGTTAGAGTCGCAGAAAGTGAGGTGGAAAATTATTAACGTCACCGCCATCCCAATGAGGGAACCACCAGCCCAAGACCAGGCCACAAGGCGAGCACAGCCTTGGAGGCTCATGAGCACATGGTAACGCAGGGGGTGGCAGATGGCCACGTAGCGGTCATAACCCATGACCATGAGCAAGAAGGAGTGAGTGTAGCCAAACGTGAAGGAGAAAAACAGTTGGTTAGCGCAAGCTATAAATGTGATGGACTGATGCGTAGACAGCAGGTCAGCCAGCATGCGCGGGGTAATAACAACAGTGAAGAGGATCTCAGAGATGGAGAGTGCGCACAAGAAGAGGTACATGGGCGTGTGGAGTCTGCGTTCTGACCAGACGGCAGCCATGATGACCAGGTTCCCCAGGAGTGTGAAGAGATACATCAGCAGGTACAACAGGAAGAGAGCGGGCAGCATCTGCCGCGGGAAGGCTGAGAAGCCAAAGAGGATAAACTCTGACACGGTGCTGGAGTTCCAATGAGGCATGACTTCTGTGGCTGGTGAGATCAGAAACACATTGATGAGAACTCTGTTCTGAAACAGGGCAACAGCAAATTAAAAGTTCTGTGTTTGAAAAAGTTGCTGAGTCTTTCTGGGTCTCATTCTCCCTAAAATTGTGACCCCAGAGATCTCACAAATGAGTCCTACTAATATCTGAAAAATCAGTCACTCAGTATTATTTAAAAATATAGAAAAGGTGAGACAACTCCTTAGATTACTTCAACATGTTAATTCACTGTTCATCTAAATCCACATGAGAATGTGCATGAGCTGCAGGATGTAGTGGTGCATGCCTTTAATCACAGGGCTCTGGAGACAGAGGCAGGTGGATCTTTGAGTCTGAGACCAGCCTGGTCTACAGAGTGAGTTCCAGGATAGCCAATGGCTAAACAAATGAACCTTGTCTCCAAAAAACCAACCCAATCCAACCAACAAACAAAAAGGAATGTTCATGGGTTGAGCTGGAGACTGCTGTTGTAGAGAACAAAAGTTCAGTTCTTAACACCTCTTTGGGCAACTCACATGCATGTAACTCCAGGGGGGCGGACACCCCCCTCTGGCCTATGTGGGTACCTGCACCTATATTTGTACACTATTCGTCCACCCCACAAGTAGAGACACATACACATAATTAAAATAATGAAATAACTCTAAATAAAGTATGACTGTGGAGAAATAGAGGCATATGCTCACTTCCCCAGGCATGCCCATTTTAAAATCCACAGTCAAACATTCCTTAACGGAAAGGGCATGCTTGAGGTTTTGTGGTCAAGTGGTTTTGGGTTGTCTCTTGAATACCAAGGATGATTCTGTGTCAGAAATTGTGTCTTGGCACTCATCACATCAACCAACTACAGTGAAATATCATGTGGTTATTTCAATCCTGATATAAACTCATTTTCTGAAATGTATTAGGGAATTCCTCCTTTGAAGCCCCTCCTTCTCTCAGGAATCTATTCTCACTCTTTACACTTAATAAAAACTGAAGCCCTTAAGAGACTTCTAAGTTGCTTTAACAACAGCTTTTTATCATATTGGAAGTTAATACCACTTTTGGGTATATACCCAAAGGATGCTCAGTCTTGCCACAAGGACATGTGCTCAGCTATGCTTATGACAGCATTCTTTGTCATAACCAGAACCTGGAAACAACCTAAATGCCCTTCAACTGGAGAATGGATAAGGAAAATGTGGTACATTTACACAACGGAGTATTACACAGTAGAAAAAAATAATGACATCTTGAAATTTGCAGGCAAATGGATGGATCTACAAAACATCATATTGAGTGAGGTAACCTAGACTCAGAAAGACAAATTTCATATGTACTCACTCATAAGTGGCTTTTGTTGAAATATGAGCGGTGGGGCTGCATCCCCAACACCCCGGCCGCTTGGCTAGCTCATGCCCGAAATAACAACACACAAACTGTATTCATTTAAGAACTGCTTGGCCCATGAACTCTAGCCCTTACAGGCTAATTCTCACACCTGGACTAGCCCATTTCTAATGATGTGTGTAAGTACCCCAAGGTGCGCTTACCGGGAAGATTCTAGCCTCCATCCATCGTGGGTCTGAGCTTCATGCATCTGCCTCAGAGAGCAGAGCTAGTGCGTCTACCTGGGAGGACTGAGCATGGTGTCTCTGCTCTCCGGGAGCAGAGCAGAGTCTGACCTCACTTCCTCTTCCGCCCAGAATTCTATTCTGTTTACTCCTCCCATCTATGTTCTAAGCTGAGGCCAAGCAGTTGGTTTATTATAACTTAACCAATGAAATCAACAGATTGATATATGACACTCCCACATCAGGCTTTTAGACATAAAGCAAAGAAAACCAGCCTACAATTCACAATCCCAGAGAGCCTAGACAACAATGAGGACCCTAAGAGAAACATACATGAATCTAATCTACATGGGAAGTAGAAAAAGACAAATCTCCTGAGTAAATTGGGAGCATAGGGACCATGGGAGAGGATTAAAGGGGAGGGGAGAGAGAGGGATGGGAGCAGAGAAAAATGTATAGCTCAATAAAATCAATAAAAAGTAAGTTAAAACGGAATGTTTTAAATTATTTAATGTTTATATATATATATAGTATGAGACATCTTTATGCTTCTGTCTGTTTCTATTCAGTCTGTGGAAAGGCATTGATTAATTGGAAACTTCACCTCCTCTTGTGTCATTAGGAAGAACTCATGTAGACACAGGAATGGTTTCAATGATACCCTGTAGACATCCCGTGATAATTTAAAGTATCTTCTATGCAATATACATGGATTTACATAAATATATTTTCCAAAATGGACTTTTCCATGTTAATAAAAATATAAAGGTTATATAAATTCAGTTTCAGCCCTGAGTTGATTTTATATGATAGCACCTCTGCAAATTACTTCTGCAGTGACATTTTATTTGAAAGCTCAGTGATTCAGCTGTAAATATGATTTTTAAAAACTCATCAAATTCCTCAAGGGGAAAAAACTGCATTATAAAGCTAGTTTTCTGAAAAAGAAAAGGAGCAGAGCTGTCCTCTCTGTTTCAGGGACAATTAAACAATATTTTCCCCGTTTATTGGCAATTTATTTTTTCCTCATGCAATATGTCCTTATCATATAGTAAGTTTTAAAATACAATATGTGTATTCATTCTTTGAGAATTTTATATATACATACTATATATTACCATATTCTACTCTTACCTCTTCCCCTGACTCCTAGATCCACTCCTCACCTCTCTTCCTCCCAACTCCACATTCTCATTTTTTAAATTGCCCACCAATTCTAGGTTGTGCTTCTCACGTACCCATGGGTTTGGGGCCATCCACTGAATGTCTTCCTCTCTAGCCACCATCAGCTCTCAGCAACTCTTCAGCTAGAGGTTAGGTTTCTGGAGATCTTCCCACACCATGCCATAGTCATTTCTAAAAGAGCAATATTGAAGCAACTTAAAGACAGATTAAGCTTATTAGAAGATTTAAAGTACTGAATTATTCAAAATCAAATGTAATATTTAAAAAACACAAAATCTGGGCAATACATATCAAGAGAAAGAGATAGACTCTGTACTCATTTGTGGTAAGACAATCCAATGAAGCTACAAAAAGCTATGAATAAAAATTATTTGCATCTAATTCCACATTAAGTTGGAATCTATAGAGACTGAAGATATGAAGAATAAATATCAAACCATAAAGAATAACAAGAAGGAGAATAAGTTTGCTTTCCTGGGCTATGATAGAATAAATAGGTAAAATCCCAGCATCAGGCAACTATCAAATTATAGGCCTCTATAGTCAACAAGATAGTTCAGATAATGATAGAAAGCAGATAGAAAATTGGTAGATCATTGCATTGTCTAAAACTGGCAAGAGAAATATATCTAGAACAAAGGAGTAACAGGCTAAACCAATGAGTAGTGATTGATGTAAAAAAAATAGGGAAAGGATATGAACAGAAAGAGGTTACTAAGACATTAGCAGAGTAAACAAAAGAAAGGGGATATAGGAAAGAAGTAAAAAAGGAAGGAAATGAAGCCAGCCGTCGAATTTTCCGTTTATAGTAAAATTCCCTAAAGTAGAAAGTTTCCTGTGTTTGCTGACCTAGGAGGTATAAGAAACCCACAGAAATGTTGCTAGGAGCATAGAAAGTGGAAATTAAAAATTTATAGGCTGAGCCCCATAAGATGGTTCAGGGATAAAGTCACTTTCGGCCAAGCCTAATATTCCAAGTTTGATCTCTGGGACCCACACGGTAGAATCAGAGTCCTTTGGCCAGAGACTACCATGGCATGTACTGCCCCGATCCTGCACACACAAAATGAACACATTTTAGGTGGGAAGCTAAAATAAAAATTAAAAAAAAATGTACATAGTCTTATGATGTGTAGTCTAGTGAACTTCCTCCTTGATGTCTACAGTAGTTTTCAAACCTATTTGTGAGCAAGCATGCAAAAACGTTGCCTGTAGCATTGATTTTAGCGAGGGGGCTTGCTTTTGTGTCTGCTTGTTCATAACTGCAGAGAAGGCAGACAAGATGGAGAGGAAGGAGACAGTGAACCCACTGCTATGAATTAGAAACACACAAAACATTGTACGTGGTTCTTGTAGATAATATTGAATAAATAAAGCAAAACCATGGTGAAGGCTGTAGCATTGCTGTGTTTGGATATACTGGAATCATTTGTATGACCCAGTGTTGATGAAGCAGGGCGCAGCTGTGGAAGTCAGATACCTGTAGCAGTGATCCTCAACCTCGGCAATAGTGTATCAGCAAAGGCTGATTCTTTCTTGGAGTGGATGATGCCTTGTGCACTGTATGAGTCATAACAGCATCTCGGCTTTCACCCACAGTATGCCAGTGCGTCTCAGTCTGTCTCTGTGTCTCCCTCCCTCTCTCTGTTTTTGTCTGTCTCCCTCTCTCTCATTCCAGATACATCCACAAAGAAAATGAAGGCCTTTAATACAGTACTTGAAGTGGACACCCAAGAGATTGAAAGACAAAGCACTCTGGGCAAACAGCCCAGGTATCTGTAATACTCTGGTTTCTAGTCCCACACCCCAGTACGAGGCTAGGCCAGACTACAGAAATCACTGCTGTTGTGCTATTTAATCCTTGGCCTCCTGGCTCCTTGTTACCTGGCCTGGTGTTTCTGTGAGGTACCCAGACTGTGTTAGCAGAGGTGCTTCTCCTGCCTGGAACTTGAATGTGAAGCCCACAGCAAGGTTTAGCAGAAAGCACAGAGGGTTTTGAAGTGATTCTCTGTTCCTTATCTATGCCATACCCGTATACAAACCACTCCCAAGGGCCTCTTCAGAAACCCAGCCCAGAAAAGTTTCACTCAGCATCTGGGAATATAAAAGGACCTCAGTGGGCCTTCAGAGACAAAGTCTTGACTCCTTCCAACACATAACAAACACTCCCTGCCCCCTCTCCCTCCCCAGAGAACCTTCAGTCTGTGCCAAGGATGAAGCACTCTGAGTCTGTAGAGAGACCAATTGGAGAGAGCTGTCCTGAGACCTTTCAGGTCAAGATAGTGTCACAGGGAAGACAGGAGCTGGGGAGACCAGAGCAGAAGGCCAGGACTGTATTATGTGGTAAAGGCAATTTGAAGGCTTCTGAGGTTGGGAGCATTGTGTAGAAGCATGCCTTTTCTTGGGCACTATATGCATTCATCATCCTCTGGTCACACTGGACAGCCTGGCCTGTCTTATTGGCCACTTTTGCTTCATTTTCTGGTAATGAAAGTCAGTCAACACAAGTGATGTGCCCCTATGATATAATAAAAAATTGAAAATATCCCCTGAGCCAGTAATTAATTTTTTTGCTTGAAATCATATGTGATTATTAGATGGAAATAAAATGAGCTTTGTCTCCTTATTGCTTAATATAATAAGACAAGAAATTATGCCAGATTCAATATACAAGATAATGAGTCATATTTTAATTCCCTAATTTTAATTCTTAATTATACAATCACTATATAGCCAGTCACTGAATTTAGACTAAGAATAAACATAAATACCACCGATTTTTTAAATTAGACTTGCAAGAACTAATTTATTTTCTGTTCCTGTTTGTTAAATATGAATAAATAACATCAAGAATGTATTCTGAGAAGAAAAAAATTTTGATGATAAAACTTTGCTCACCTTAGATGACCAATAGTGTAGTAAAGCATTAAATTTACTATCCAGCAGAGAAGTTCACTCTTCTGTTAAGTCAGTCATCAAGTGTGAAGATGTGCTGTGCTACAGGTATTTTCGGTCATAATGAAAATAAAACATAATTATTAACTGGCAGATATCCTTAAAAATTAATGCAGACAATAATTATTACTTTACAAATACTTTAAAAGTACAACATCTACCTTATTTTAAGTAATTTGGTTGCGGAAATCGAAGAAATCTTAGCAAATGTGCTTTGAAAGTAAAAACTCTTGGTTTACTATTAGGTAGAAATACTCTGCTCCCAGGTAAAGCTGGATAAACAGGTATGAAACAGTGTTCATCCTAATGTTGCCCCCCAACGTTCATACTGAATGATTACCTCTCTACAAATATTTATAAACATATGATATGTCACCTTATGGCAGGACAAGCCTCTACTCCTCACATTCTGGAGGTAGAGACAGGAGAATTACAAGTTTGAGGTCTAATTTGGCTACATACAAACACTGTGTATCATAGAAAGTAAAAATATCAACCAATCAAAAGTTTATTGGGCTCTACCAGTTTTAGAAATTGATAAAAAATTAAATGTATATTTTTATTTTTGTCATATTTAACATATTATAAACTAAAAGGTTTAAAAATCAGCAATAAAAAGAACAAAACTTGAAAAGAAATGGAGTAGTGCCCACATTGGTTGAAGAGAATATTTTCTAAGATCCAGATCAAATGTTCAAAATACCACGTGTACTATGTTCTGACAATTTTTAATTTCTAAATTTAGCACAGTAGGATTGACAATACTTAATTAGAAAAGAGAACAAGTTACCAACATATTATAATAACAACCCCCGGAGCTCAATATATCATAACACTCATCTTTCTTCTTATTTTAATGCTTTTAATTTATTTGTTTATTTTTTAATTTTTAAAATTGAATTATAATTACATGCCCCCCTCCATTCCTCCACTCACACACTCCCATATCCCCCTCTTGCTCTCTCTCAAACATATGGCCTCTAATTATTGTTGCACATATAATGCATAAATATATAAAGAAAACTTGCTGAGTCCATTTAGTATTGCTTGTATTATGTGATTTCAGGACTGACCACTTGGGTACTGGATAGCCAGTTATGGTGTTACTTGTTCCTAGGGAGACTAATTCTCCCTCTCTCAGAAGTCATTAGTTGCCTCTAATTCTTTGTATGTGGTGGGATCCTTTAAGATATCCCCCTTCCTTACTAGCATGTCTGTTGGTGTTGCCATTGCTCAGATCTTATTTAGGTAGCCATATTATCGAGGTATCCTAATGGTAGCTTCTTTGTCATTTCTAATAGATACAATCCCACAGCTCCCTTCCCGATCATCTGTTGTATTATTTCTGTGCCTCTTCTGAGGTGCTCCTTGGGCCTTAGGCATATAGCAGGTGTTGTAGATGTATCAATAGGGGCAGAAATCCTGTGATCACTTGACCTTTGCCTGTTGACTCACTGTGACTTTCTGCAGTTGTCTCCATCTGCTACAAAGAAAAGCTTCCTTGATGAGGGGTGAGAGCTATGCTTATCTGTGGGTATAGGATAATTATTCAGACTACAACTATAAATTATACTCCTTTATAAAGAACTCCTCTAAGATCCATGACCTCAGTGACCCTGGAGAGTTGGCTAGCTTTCCATTACTAGGCATGATTTTTCTCCTGCTGAGCAGACAAGTCCACGCAGGGAGTTTTTGGTTACTGTCAAAATACAAGAACTACTCTTGCATCTTTAGGGTATCTTGTGCTAGTCATTGTTGTGAGTCATAGGACTCTCATCCGGGTGGGACTTTAGATTGCTTCCCTTTGGGGCAGCTTGCACACTACGCCCCAATGCTATGAAAGCCAGCCCTCAGTGAGGCTTTCAGATGGGATCTAGATTGAATCCCCCAAGTCCTGTGTCTGAAGTGTATGGCATCCCCAGAAATAGGGACTTACCTTTTACTTCTAGGAGACATCCAGGTGCAACAATAGTAGCCTGTTTTGTTAGGGGAGTCTCTTACACTTCCCTGAAACTACTAGAGAGGGAGGGTCTATGCCTGGTGCTGGAGTTTCTTTCAGAGAGTCTGTGGCTCTTATAGAGAGTATTGTTACCCCAGTTGTCAACTGTTGGTCTTAATTGCTGGTGAAATTGAGTCTTAGTTAGAAAATACTTCCCTAAATCTACATCCAGTAGAGTACTGTCTACATTTTCCTCTAGCACTTTTAACCTTTCAAATTTCGCTATTCACCTGCAGTCTCTGTGGAACTCTGAAACATAGCTTGACTAATACTGAGGGGACTTAAGAGGTGAGTGAACAGCCACACAGCCAGACACTCTATTCTCTAGGTCCTCCCCAGAAGGACAAAACCCCAGGCCCCTCCCCAAACTCCCTAGGCTTTTCTAGCCAGCCACCAGGGAGTTCCCTACTGCCAGGCTGCCCCAAAACACAAACCCAGCCAAACTACTAGCTACACCCTGCCCCCAAACCCGCTATTCACCTGCAATCTCCATGATACTCTGAAATACAGCTGGCTCCAATACTGAAAAAAACTAAGAGGTGAGTGAACAGCCACATGGTGAGATGCCCCACTCTCTAGGAAAAATATACAACAAGCCAACAGCTAACATCAAATTAAATGGAGAAATACTCAAAGCTATTCCACTAAAATCAGGAACAAGACAAGGCTGTCCACTCTCTCCATGTCTCTTCAACATAGTTCTTGAAGTTTTAGCAATAGCAATAAGACAACAAAAGAAAATCAAGGGGATTCAAATTGGAAAGGAACAAGTCAAACTTTCATTATTTGCAGATGATATGATAGTATATAACCAAGGAAATGAAAGACCTATTTGACAAGAACTTTAAGTCTTTGAAGAAAGAAATGAAGAATACGAGAAAAATAGAAGGATTTCTTATACTCTTGGATAGAAAGGGTCAACATAGTAAAAATGGCAATCCTACCAAAAACAATCTATAGATTCAGTGTAATCCCCATCAAAATCCCAACACAACTATTCACAGACCTTGAAAGAACAATAATCAACTTCATATGGAAAAAAAAATCCAGGATAACCAAAACAATCCTATACAATAAAGGAACTTCTGGGGACATTACCATTTCTCATATCAAGCTCTATTACAGAGCTACAGTAATGAAAACAGCTTGGTATTGGCATAAAAACAGACACTAACCAATGGAATTGAATTGAAGACCTGGATATTAATCCACACACCTATGAACAATGGATTTTTGACAAAGATGCTAAAATTATATAATGGAAACAAAACAAAGTATCTTCAACAAATGGTGCTGGCATAACTAGATGTCAACATGGAGAAAAATGAAAATAAATCCATATCTATCACCATGCACCAAACTCAAGTCCAAATGGACTAAAGATCTCAATATAAATCTAATCACACTGAACCTGACAGAAGAGTAATTGGGAAGTAGCCTTCAATGCATGGACACAGGGGACCACTTCCCTAAATATACCTACAGTAGCACAAACACTAAGAGCAACAATAAAGAAATGGGACCTCCTGAAACTGAGAACCTTCTGTAAAGCAAAGAACACAGTCAATAAGACAAAGAGGCAACCTACTGAATGGGAGAAGGTCTTCACCAACCCCACATAAGGCAGAGGACTGATCTCCAAAATATATAAAGAACTTGAGAATTTAGACATTAAACTTCTAAATAACCCAATTTAAAAAATGGGGTACTGAACTAAACAAAGAATTCTCAACAGAAGAATTTCAGATGGCCAAAAGATACGTAAGGAAATGTTAAACATTTGTAGCTATCAGAAAAAAGCAAATCAAAACAACTCTGAGATACCATCTTACACATGTCAGAATGACTAAGATCAAAAACACTAATAATAGCTTATTCTGGTGAGGATGTGGAGTAAGGAGAACACTCATCAATTGCTGGTATAATTGCAAACTTGTGCAGCCACTCTGGAAATCAGTATGGCAATGTCTCAGAAAATTGGGAATCAACCTACCTTAGGATCCAGAAATATCACTCTTGGGGATATACCCAAAAGATGCTCAATCATACTACAAAAACATTTGTTCATCTATGTTCATAGCAGCATTATTTGTAATAGTCAGAACCTGGAAACAACCTAGATGCCCCTCAGTTGAAGGATGGATAAAGAAAGTATGGCACATATACACATTAGAGTACTACTCAATGGTTAAAAAAATAACATCTTGAATTTTGGATGCAAATGGATGGAATTAGAAAACACTATCCTGAGTGAGGTAACCCAGACCCAAAAAATGAATATGGTATGTACTCACTCATACGTGGATACTAGCCATAAACAAAGGACACTGAGCCTATAGTTCATAATCCTAGAGAAGCTAAGCAATAGGGTGAACCTAAAGAAAAACATACATAGACCCACCTGGAAATTGGAAACAGTCAATATCACCTGAAAATATTGGGAGCATGGGGGCAAGGGGTAGAAGGAGGGGTAGAAGGAGAAGAGGAGGGGAGAAGAGGGTCGAGGAGAACTTGAGGGAATGGGATAGTCGAGATGGAGGAAGGACAGAGATGAGAGCAAGGAAATACATAGCTTGACTGAGGGAGCCATAATTGAGGCATTATGGCTCTAGAAAAATTTCCAGAAATCCACAAGGATTAACCCAGATAAGATCCTAAGCAATAGAGAGGGTGCCCAAATAGGCCTTGCCCTGTAGTCAGACTGATGATTATTTTAAATATCATCATAGAACCTTCATCCAACAACAGATGGAAACAGAGCCAGAGACCCACAGTGGAGCACTGGACTGAGCTCCCCAAGGTCCAGTTGAAGAGTGGGAGGAATGAGAATATGAGCAAAGAGGTCAAGACCATGAAGGGTTCACCCACTGAAACAGTTTACCTGAGCTAATGGGAGTTCACCAACTCTAAATGGACTGGGAGGGAGCGAGAATAAGACTGTAATAGGAGGAGTGGGCTGCCTGTCATCCCGGCTACCCAGCCATCTCACACCCGAAATAACCACACAGAAACTGTACTAATTAAAATACTACTTGGTCATTAACTCTAGTTTCTTATTGGCTAATTCTTACATCTTAATTTAACCCATTTCTATTAATAACCATGTGATTGTGGCTTACCGGCAAGATTTTAACCAGTGTCTGTCTCAGGCAGAAGATCCTTGGCATCTGCCACTCTGCCCTTCTTCCCAGCATTCAGTTCTGTCTACTCCACCTACCTAAGTTCTGTCCTATCAACTAGGCCAAGGCAGTTTCTTTATTCATTACCCAATGAAAGCAACACACAAACAGAAGGAACTTTTACACCATAGGACCAAACTAGTCCCTCTGAATGTGGTTGACAGTTGTATGATTGGGGCAGACTGTGGAATCACTGGCAATAGCACTGGGATTTACTGCATGTACTGGCTTTTTGGGACCTATTCTCTTTGGATGGCTACCTTGCTCAGCCTGGATGTAGTGAGGAGGGCCTTGGACCCTCTCCAAAACAATGTACCTTATCCTCTCTTAGAATTGGAGGAGGATCGGATGGGAGAGTGTGTGGAGGGAATGGGAGGAGGGGATGGAGTGGGAATTTGGATTGATTTTTTTAAAAAAATCTAATAAAAACATTTCAAATTTCATACTCAGGTTTCACAGTGACAGACATGTGTCTAATTTCATCTTTCTCCATGTAAACACCCAGTTTCTCCAGCACCATTTGTTGAACATGCTGTCTTTTCTTCAGTATGTTTTGTTTGTTTCCTTGTCAAATATAAGGTAGTTACCATTGTGTGTACTTATGTGTGGGTCTTCAATTTTGTTCCATTGATCTACATGTCTCTTTTTGTGCCAGCTTCTTCTTCTTCTTCTTCTTCTTCTTCTTCTTCTTCTTCTTCTTCTTCTTCTTCTTCTTCTTCTTCTTCTTCTTCTTCTTCTTCTTCTNCTCCTCCTCCTCCTCCTCCTTCTCCTTCTCCTTCTTCTTCTTCTTTTTTGGGGGGGAGGGATTTCGAAACAGGGTTTCTCTGGTTTTGGAGCCTGTCCTGGAACTAGCTCTTGTAGACCAGGCTGGTCTCGAACTCACAGAGATCCTCCTGCCTCTGCCTCCCGAGTGAACACCATATTTTCATCACTGTAGCTTTGTAATTTATCTTAAAATCTAAAATGTTAATTTTCATGGATTTATTTATTTTTTTCCTCTCAGGATATCTTTGTCTATCTGGGATCTTGTATGGTCTCATATAAGTTTTAGGATTTTATTTCTATTTCTGTGAGAAATGATGTGTGTATTTTGATTGGGTTTTTATTGAATCTGTAAATAGCATTTGTTAGAATGATCATTTTTACAATATTAACTGTAACAATCTATTAGAATGGGAAGTCTTCCCACTTTCTAATGTCTTTTTCATTCTCTTTCTTCAGATACTAAATGTTTGATTGTAGAAGTCTTTCACCTCCTTCATTAGATTTATTCCTAGGTATTCTGAAGCTATTATGAATGAGAGTATACCCATTATTTCTTTCTCAGCATGTTTGTTGTTGGTGTATAAGAAGGTTTTTTTGTAAGTTCATTTAATATCCAGCCACATTGTTGAATTTGTTCATCATTTCTAGAAGATTCCTCAAGGAATTTTTTCAGGATCTTTTATGTATAATATCATCATGTGCATATAGCAATAGTCTGACTTCTTCCTTTTCTGTTTGTGTTCCAATTTCCTTCTCTTTCCTTACTGCCATATTGTTCCAGAAAATGCTTTAAGTACTATACTGAAAAATAATGGGGACAGTGAATAATCCTTATATTGTTTCTGATTCTAATGGGATTGTTTCTAGGTTTTGTCTATTTTGGATGTTGTTGATTGTACACTTGTTGTATATGGTCTCATTGTGTTCTTACTCATTCTAGAATATTGTTCTTTCATTCATTTATTTATCTAAAAAAGAAAACAGACTATCTTTTTTAATTATACATACCAATCCAAGTTCCCACTCCCTCCCTTCCTCCCATTCCCTCCACATACCCACCAACCCCACCCCCATCCAGTCTTCAAAGAGGGTAAGGAACATTGTTTTGGGGAAGGTCCAAAGCCATCCCTACTATATCTTGCTAAGCAAGGTATGATCCAAAGAAAATAGGCTCCCAAAAAGCCAGTACAAGCAGTAGTGATAACTGCTGGTGCCACTGCCAGTGGCCCCACAGTCTGCCCCAGCCGTGCAACTGTCAGTCACATACAGAGGAATGAGCTTGGACCTATGCTTGTTTTTTCCCAGTCCAGCTGGAGTTGGTGAGCTCCCATTAGGTCAGGTAGACTGTATCAGTGGGTGTCTTCATCACGGTATTGACCTCTTTGCTCATATTCTAACTCCTCCCACTCTCCAACTGGACTTTGGGAGCTCAGCCCAGTGCTCTGATGTGGGTCTCTGCCTCTGTTTCTATCAGTTGCTGGATGAAGGTTCTATGATGATATTTAAGATATTCATCAGTCTGACTAAAGGTCAAGTCAAGACTGGGCATCCTCATAATAACCTTATAAATGATGGTAAGGCATCATATGATTGCTGGGATTTGAACTCTTAACCTCTGGAATAGCAGTAGACATTCTTAACCACTGAGCCATCTCTCTATTCCTCTGTAGAACTTTTTAATAATAAGGCATGTTAGATTTTATTGAAGGTTTTTTCTCTTGAGAGATGATCATAAATTATTTGGCTTTAGGTCCATTTACATGATTTTTACATTCATTAACTTGTTTATATTGAACCATTCCTGAATCTTGATCATTCCCCAACTTGATCATGGTGGATAACTTTTTGAGATATGCATACACTGAGTTAGCAAATAGCTTATTGAAGATATTTCACTGCTTAATGGGGAAATTTACCCATAGTTTTCTTTTCTTTTGTTGTCATTATCTGGTCTTGATGTTAGAATGGTACTATCTTCATAGAAGCCATTTGGAAGTGTTTCTTGTGTGTGTGTGTGTATATTAAATTTTATTAATTTTTATTGAGCTCTACATTTTTCTCTGTTCCCCTCCCTGCCTCTCCTCTCTCCTTCAACTCTCTCCCAAGGTCCCCATGCTCCCAATTTACTCAGGAGATCTTGTCTTTTCCTATTACCTATGTAGATTAGATCTATATATGTCTCTGTAAGGGTCCTCATTGTTGTCTAGGTTGTCTGGGATTGTGAATTGTAGGCTGGTTTTTTCTTTGCTTTATGTTTAAAAACCACTTATCAGTGAGTACATGTGATAATTGTCTTTCTGGACCTGGGTTACCTCACTCAAAATAATGTTTTCTAGCTCCATCCATTTGTCTGCAAAATTCAAGATGTCATTATTTTTTTCTGCTGTGTAGTACTCCATTGTGTAAGAGTACCACATCTTCCGTATCCATTCTTCAGTCAAGGGGCATTTAGGTTATTTCCAGGTTCTGGCTATGACAATCAATTCTATTATGAACATAGTTGAGCCCATATCCTTGTGGCACAATTGAGCATCCTTTGGATATATAGCCAACCGTGGTATTACTGGGTCTTGAGGAAGGTTGTTTCCTAATTTTCTGAGAAATTACTACAGTGACATCCAAAGGATCTGCACCAGCTTACACTCCCACCAGCAATGCAGGAGTGTTCCCTTCAACCCACAACCTCTCCAGCTTAAGTTGTCATCCGTGTTTTTGATCTTGGCCGTTCTTACAGGTGTAAGATGGAATCTCAGAGTTGTTTTGATTTGCATTTCTCTGGTGACTAAGGATGTTGAGCATTTCCTTACGTGTTTTTCAGCCATTTTAGATTCCTCTGTTGAGAGTTCTCTTTTTAGGTCTATACTCCATTTTTTATTGGATTATTTGTTCTTTTGGTGACAAATTTCTTGAGTTCTTTGTATATTTTGGAGATCAGCCCTCTCTCTGATGTGGGATTGGTGAAGATCTTTTTCCATTCTGTAGGCTGTCAATTTGTCTTGTTGACCATGTCTTTTGCTTTACAGAAGTTTTTCAATTTCAGGATGTCCCATTTATTAATTATTTTTCTCAGTGTCTGTGCTACTGGGATTATATTTAGGAAGTGGTCTCCTGTGCCAGTGTGTTGAAGTGTACTTCCCACTTTCTCTTCTTTTTCATAGTGGCTAGCTTTATGTTGAGGTCTTTGGTCCATTTGGACTTGAGTTTTGTGCATGGTGATAGATATAAATCTATTTTCATTCTTTTACATGTTGGTATCCAGTTATGCCATCACAATATTTTAAATATGTTTTCTTTTTTTCCATTTTATATTTTTTGCTTCTTTGTCAAAATCAGGTATTTGAAAGTGTGTGAATTAATATCTGGGTCTTTGATTCACTTTCATTGGTCCTCCTGTCTATTTTTATGCCAATAAAACCAGGCTGTTTTCAGTACTGTAGCTCTGTAGTAGTGTTTGAAGTCAGGGATTGTGATGCCTCCAGAAGTTCTTTTATTGTACAGGATTGTTTTGGCTATCCTAAGGTTTTTGCTTTTCCATATGAAGTTGAGCACCATTCTTCGAGGTCTGTGAAGAATTTTGCTGGGATTTTAATGGGCATTGCGTTGAATCTGTAGATTGCTTTTGGTAAGATTTGTGCTTCTATATTTTAAAAAAATAATTAAGAAGTATTGGTTGACAGTTCCAGAGAAGCTATGTAACAAGGAAGACCCTAAGAGGGGCACAAGAATCATCCTTAGAAGAAGAAATGGATGAGATCTCCTGGGTAAACTGGGGGCAGGACAGTTAGAGGAGAGGGGATGGGGGAAGGGAACCTGAAGGAATGGAAAGGTTGAGTTGGAGGATGGATGTAGTAAGGAGGGCAATGAAAGAGATATCCTGATAGAGGGAGCCATCATGGGGTTAGGAAGAAATCTGGTGCTAGGGAAATTTTCAGGAATCAACAAGGATGACCCCAGCGAAGACTCCTAGCACTAGTGGAGAGAGTGCCTGAACTGACCTTCCCCTGTATTCAGATTGGTAACTACCATAACTGTCATCATAGAACCTTCATCCAGTAACTGATAGAAGCAGATGCAGAGATCCACAGTTAAGCACCTGGCCATGCTCTGGGAGTCCATTTGAAGAGAGGGAAGAGGGATTATATGAGCAAGGAGGGTCATGATCATCACAGGGAAACCTACAGAGACAACCAACTCAAGGTTGTGGGAACTCATGGACTCTAGCCCATGCTGTGGAGACCACATGGGACATAATTAGGTCCTCTGCAAGTGAGAAATAGTTGTGTAGCTTGGTCTGTTTGAGTGGTTTTTGGCAGTGGGACCAGGATCTATCCCTGGTACATAAACTGACTTTTTGGAACCCATTTCCTATAGTAAAATGCCTTGCTTAGCCTTGATGCATGGTAGAGGGGCTTGGTCCTGCTTCAACTTAATGTGCCAGGCTTTGTTGACTCCTCATGGCAGGCCTTACCCTTTCAGAGGAGTGGGTGGGGTAGGTTTAGGGGAAGGTAGGGGGCAGTGGGAGGAGGGAAGTGAAGGGAAGGGGAATATTGTGGTTGGTATATAAAATGAATAAAAAGTTAACATAACAATGGCAATGGGTTTTTGATCCTACTGTACCTATTGGTTTCGTGGGAGCCTAGGCAGTTTCGTGGAGGCTCACCTTACTAGACCTGGATGGAGGTGGGTGGTCCTTGGACTTCCCACAGGGCAGAGAACCCTGATTGCTCTTTGGGCTGACGAGGGAGGGGGACTTGATTGGGGGAGGGGGAGGGAAAGGGGAGGCGGAGGTGGGGAAGAGACAGAAATCTTTAATAAATTAAAAAAAAAGTTAACATAAAAAAGTATTTGTTATATATCTTCTTTGAATGTGTGGTAAAATTTTTCTGTGAATATTTCTGTACCTGTTTTTGTTTGCTTGTTTGTTTTGATTGAAAGACTGCTACAGGTGCTGGTAAATTAGCTGAGAGTTCTACATCTGGACCCACAGGCAGCAGGGAAAGCCAGACACTAAGTCTGGCTTGAGCTTTTGAAACCTCTAAGCCCATTCCCAGTTCCACACTTCCTCCAATAAAGCCACACCCATTCCAACAAGGCCATACCTCCTAATCTTTCCCAAATAGTGCCACTCCCCAATGACTACGAATTCAAATATATGAGGCCATGCAGGCCATTCTTACTCAAATCGTCACAACCTCCAAGGCAAATAGAGTGCCATATGAATAATTTCATCTAGTAGTCAACTTCTGGGTTTCTCTGGCCATGTTTTCTATGCCCTTTTCAAACAAGATCTGTCAAGATGTCCACTAATGGCTTTTCACATCTGAGCACTTTCTTCCCAAACTCTTCTTGACCTGTTAATTCAGACACCAAAGTATTAGCAAAATCACAGTAATGCCACAATCAATGAATCCACCTCTTTTCTGTATTTTCTTCAGCTTTTTTTTTTCATTCACTGACCTCAAGCCTAGATCTTGTTGATATATTTCCATTTCCCCATGTTGTGTTCAGAATTGAGTACAATCTATATTCCATTATACAACCTTATTACATGGATTCCCTATAGTTATGTGAATGTCTACAAGGAATAAACATAATTAGTTTCCTTTAACTTGATCAAGGAAATTGAAGCAGATTATGTGATATTGAAAGTGACCAATTAACAGCTCTCACCAGACACCATTGCAGCCAACACGTGTGTGAATGCCATAATAATTCAAGAGGAAACATGTTGGAAACACGGGGCAAACAGTTAAAAATGGTAAAAAAAATTATCTGAGAATCAACACAGGAAGCAGACAAATATTTGTACGCAATTATCTGGAGAAAGTAAAGACTTTCCAATAACAGAAGACATGTACATTCTAATTCTGAAATGAAAGGGACACATACTTGCCACTTTGGAATCTGATGAGGATCTCTGATATCACTGCTTTCAATGGCATCCTGTCTTGTCACAGAAGCATAGGCTAGCATCAAGAATTCCCCGAAGTGTTTTGCCAACCTTGTATTAATTTAACTTTCTACTGTAGAGTTAATATGGGCATGTATTCAGATGTTTAGGAATATTAGGCATGACAGAGAAAGGTGTATTAATGCAAATATCAAATATGGAGACACTTTCTCTTTCCATTTGACAGAAAAAAAATGAAACAGTCAGAGGATAAAATTTTAAAAAGAAATCTGGGAAGGGAGGAAAAGGAATTCCTAATACAAAACAAAGGGGCCAAATATGGTTGAATCCATGTTTAACCTAGTCTGTGTGACTCCTGAATACTGAAAAGGAATAAATGAGAAAAGTCCCTTACTTAAGCTGAAGTTTTATATTACAGGGAGGCATTCTCAAATTCCTACTGAGAACTCTCTGGGGAGAAATCTAGTAATCATTGCATTCTCGTCACAGTGCAATGGTACTCTCTTCCAATTAAGCAGAAACAGTTGTCAGAGGTGAAGACAAGAGTTAGAATCTGCAGAAACCTGGAGATAAAAATCCAAAAGGAGTCAGCGACTTCCTCTCTGGAGCAGGACCAAGCCAGAGATATCCACAGGAGCAAGCCTGAGCCAGCGACCTCTGTGTAAGCAGGCCCAAGAAAGCAACCTCTGTGGGAACAGGCACAGATGACCTCTGGGATTGCAGAATGACTTGCAGGAGCGCTGAGTGACTTCTGGGAGCACCAAGTGAACTCAGGAATGCCAAGTGACCTACCCGGTGACTGGAAAAGGGCCCCTACTCCACCATAAGAAGCAACCAACTGAGACATGGATACACTGGCACCTGGAAGAGTGATCACCAGAGATACAGCCCCAGCTAACCAATTAGAGGAAAAGACGGGTAGACAAGTAAGAACACACTCAACACTACAAAGAGCAACAAAATACCTACAAAAATTAGTGGCTCTAAAACAACAAGACTTGAACACACCAATCCAGATGAAGCAGAAGAAAATTACTTAAAAAAATAATTTTAGTAGAATGTTTGAGGCCCTTAAAGAGGAAAGGAAAAAAATCTCTTAAGGAATTGGAGGAAAAGACAAACAAAAAATTGGAAGAAATCAACGAATCCCTTAGAGAAAACCAAGAAAAAGCAATCAAACAGGTGAAAGAAATGATTCAAGATTTGAAAACCAAAATAGAGACAATAAAGAAAACACAAGCCAACGGAATATGGGAAAATGATTAGAAACCACAAATGCCAGCATAAACAGCAGAATACAAGAGACGGAAGAGAGACTCTCAAGATATGATAGAAGGAATAGAATCATCAGTCAAAGTAAATATTAAACCTGGCAAATGTTTAACACAAAATATCCAGTAAATATGGGAAACCATCAAAAGACCAAACAAAAAAAATAATAGGGATAGAAGAAGAAGTCCAACTCAAAACAACGGAAAATATACTCAACAAAATCATAGAAGAAAACTTTACCAACCTAAAGAAAGATATGCATATGAAGATATAAGAAGCTTACAGAACACCAAGAAGACTTTTAAAAAAAAAAGTCCCCTCACCACATAATAATCAAAACACTAATCATGCAGAATTTAAAAAAGAATATTAAGAGGTGCAAAGGGAAGAAGTCAAGGAACATAAAGGAAGACGTATCAGAATTACACCTGACTTTATAATGGAAACAATGAAAGCCAGAAGGTCCTGGTCGATCATTACGCAGACATTAAGAGATCGCGGATGCCAGCCCAGACTACTATACCCAGAAAAACTTTCAGTCACCATAGATGGATAAAACAAGATATTCCATTACAGAACCAGATTTAACCAATACTTAGCCACAAATCTAGCCCTACACAAAAAACCAGAAAGAAAACTCCAACCCAAGAAAGTTAGCTACATCCACAAAAAACTAGACAATAGAAGACCTCACAGCAGCAAATCCCCAAAAGGGGAAAACACAGAAAATAACATCACCACCAACAAAAACCAAAAGAAAAGGAACTAATAATTTCTTTCCATAAATATCCCTTAATATAAATGGACTTGACTCCATAAAAAGATACAGCCTAAGAGACTGGATATGAAAACAGAATCCATATGATAGGGCATCTCTTGGGTATATTCCCAAGAGTGGTATTGCTGGGTCCAGGGGTAGGTTGATCCCGAATTTCCTGAGAAACCGAAACACTGATTTCCAAAGTGGTTGCACAAGATTGCATTCCCACCAGCAATGGATGAGGGTACCCCTTCCTCCACAGCCTCTCCAGCAAAGGCTATCATCGGTGCTTTTGATTTTAGCCATTCTGACAGGTGTGAGATGATATCTCAAAGTTGTTTTGATTTGCATTTCCCTGATTGCTAATGAGGTTGAGCATGACCTTAGGTGTCTTTTGG
>NW_026068137.1:271167-288881 GCF_014885135.2 Alexandromys fortis | reverse complement strand
GGGAGGAGGCGGAAACTTTTTTTTCTTATTCTCAATAAAAAAAAAGAAAAAAAAAAAAAGAACTAGTTCCAGGACAGGCTCCAAAGCTACAGAGAAACATTGTCTCAAAAAACAAAAACAAAAAGAAACTTTTTCTTGTCTTTTGATTAAAATGGATTTAAGAGAATTAAAAAAAAAAAAGAAAAAAAAAACAGAATCCATCCTTCTGCTGAATTCAAGAAACACACCTCAACCTTAAAAAGAGGTATCACCTCAGAGTAAAGGGATAGGAAAGAAAATCCTAATATCTAACAAAATAGACTTTAAGCTAAATTCAATCAAAAGAGACAAAGAAGGATATTTCATATTTGTTACAGAAATACCCACCAAGAAAAAAATCTCAATACTGAATGATGGTACCCCAAATATGAGGGCACATTCATGTGTAAAAGAAGCATTACTGGGGCTGGAGAGATGGCTCAATGGTTAGGAGCATTGGCTGCTCTTCCAGAAGTCCTGAGTTCAATTCCCAGCAACCACATGGTGGCTCACAACCATCTGTAATGAGGTCTAGTGCCCTCTTCTAGCGTGCGGGCAGACATGGAGGCAGAATGTTGTATACATAATAAATAAATAAATATTTTTTTAAAAAAAGAAGCATTACTAAAGCTTAACTCACACATTAAATCACACACACAAATAGTGAGAGACTTCAACATCCCACTGTGACCTCTACAAAGGTCTGCCAGACAGAAACTTAACAGTGAAATATGGGAGCTAACAGATGTTATGACACAAATGGACTTAACAGACATCTATAGAACATTCTATCCAAATATAAAAGAATATACTTTCTCAGAACCTCAGGGAAACTTCTCAAAAATTAACCACATACTAGGTAACAAAGCAAACCTCAAAAGATTAAAAAAAATGGAATAACTCCACGAACCTTAATGGACCTCCATGGCTTAAAATTAGAATTCAACAACAACACTAATTTCAGAAAGCCCACAAACACATGGAAATTAAACAATGCTCACCTGAATAACTAATGGACCAAAGAAGAAATAAAAGAAGAAATTAAAGACTTCCTAAAATACAATAAAAATGACCACACCACATGCCTAAATTTATGGGACATGAAGAAAGCAATGTTGAAAGTAAAGTTAATAGCAATAGATGCTTACATAAAGAAGGTGAAAAAAAAACACACTAGTAATTTAATAGCACACCTGAAAGCTTTAGAACAAAAAGAAGCAAACTCACCCAGGAGGACTAGATGGAAGGAAATACTCAAATTTGCCACAAACCGTCCCTCTGTGAGACTGCTATCCACGGGAGGACAGGGTTGAAGGATAGGATAGCCAGGATACGACGCAAGGGAATAACAGACAGACACACTGTGTAGTGAGAATCTGCTGCGATTTTACTAAAATCATGCTTTCATTATATAGTATTCAAACAAAGAACAAGTCAGAAAGTCATGTATCATTAGTTGGCACAGTATGAAAACTTCTTTTAGCAATGTTTAAAAAGTATATTATCAGGAACAGGTGTTAGACACAAAGCGTCCTTAGAAGAGGAACTCTTGTCCTTGGGACTGTAAATCTCAGGCAAGTGGTTACACCTTATGAACAGAAAGTTTCTGCCTTATTATTGCTATCATGGCCCTTCCTCCTCCTAACCCTTTATTTCATCTAGTGACCAAATATACCTAATCAGTTCTCTGCACCTATTGAACTATACTTTTTAGTACCTCCTTATGCGGCAGACATCATGGGGGTTGGGATCTAGCAAGCCTATCCATAAAGTTGAAAGTATAATATAACAGTCTTTGTCCATCCACATTAACCCATCTATTCCCTTGCTCATCATAGACTCCTGTATAAGGAAGTGAATCAAGGAGTGTGCTGGGGAATTTTCTCTAACTCTCCTTTTCTCTCTAAATTTGATTCACTATGACGATTCCCTCGTAACATTTTAACTTTAGCCGTTTCTGTTTCATAATTAATAAAGTTTCCCAGGCTCATGTGGCGTGGGGCATACTTTATTTCCTCAAGGACTGCTTTAATGAACGGTGGAGCCGAGCCAAGGACGTACTTTGATTTCTTGGTAAGCGGTCAGCTGAAAACAGGAAAGATAAGAAATACAGAGAAAGATCATGCAGGGTGCCAGGAGGGCTCGCTCTCAAGGCTATCTCCAGATACGAGATTTGCCTACAGCATCAGGTCCTATCTCGACCGCTGATTGCCAGGGGACCACCTGGGGCTTCGCTCCAGGAAGCTCTAACCCCAATCCTTCAGCAGGCAAAAGCCAGTGCAGAGGCATTTTGTCACTACACGGCAGTCACTGCTGTGGACGTGGCACAAATTGAGAGCTGAAATCAACAAAACAGAAACAAAAAACAAAAACAATACAAAGGATCAATAAGCTAAAGTTGGTTCTTAGAGCAAATCAACAAAATAGAAAAACCATCATCCAAAGTAACGAAAGAGAAGAGAGAAAAATATCAAAATTAATAAAATCTGAAGCAAAAAAGGGAGATATAACAACAGACATAGAAGAAATCAACAACTCATAATCACTTTCAAGATATAGTAGAATACAATATTAACTCAAAAAACATCAGTAGCCCTACTTTACTCATATGATAAATGGGCTCAGAAAGAAATCAGAGAGAAACATCACCCTTCACAGTAGCCACAAATAGCATAAAATATCTTGGAGTAACTCTAACCAAACAAGTGAAAGACCTGTATGACAAGAACTTTAAGTCTTTGAAGAAAGAAATTGAAGAAGACACTAGAAAATGGAAAGATTTTCCATGCTCTTGGCTAGTTAGAATTAACATAGTAAAAATGGCAATCTTACCAAAAGCAACCTACAAATTCAATGCAATACCCATCAACATCCCAGCAAAATTTTTCACAGACCTTGAAAGAATAATACTCAGCTTTATATGGAAAAACAAAAGACCCAGGATAGTCAAAAAAAAATCCTGTACAATAAAGGAACTTCTGGAGGCATCAAAATCCCTTATTTCAAACTCTACTAAACGGCTACAGTACTGAAAATAGCCTGGTATTGGCATAAGAACAGACAGTAAAACCAATGGAACTGAATCAAAGACCAGATATCAATCTACACACCTATGAACACCTGATTTTTTACAAAGAAGCAAAAAGATACAAAATGGAATAAAGAAAGCATATTCAACAAATGATGTTGGCATAACTGAATATCAACATGTAGAAGAATGAAAATAGACCCATTTCTATCACCATGTACAAAACTCAAATCCAAATAGATCAAAGACCTCAACATAAAACCAACCACACTGAACCTCATAGAAGAGAATGTGGGATGCACACTTGAACGCATTGGCACAGGAAACCACTTCCTAAATATAACCCCAGTAGCACAGATACTGAGAGAAACAATAAATGGGACCACCTGAAACTGAGAAACTTCTGTAAAGCAACAAGACAAAATGAAAGCCTACAAAATGGGGAGAGATCTTCAACAATCCCACATCTAACAGAGGACTGATCTCCAAAAAATTCAAAGAACTCAAGAAATTGGACCTCAAACAAACAAATAATCTAATAAAAATTGGATACAGACCTAAACAGAGAACTCTCAATAGATGAATCTAAAACGGCTGAAAGACACTTCAGGAAATGTTTAATATCCTCTGCTATCAGAGAAATTCAAATCAAAACAATTCTGAGATTCTATCTTGTACCTGTACAAATAGTCAACAAACACTGAAAACAACTTATGCTGGAGAGAATGTGGGGTAAAGAAAACACTTCTGCATTGCTGAAGTGTAGACTGTTGCAGCTGCTTTGAAAATCAGTATAGTTATTTCTCAGAAAATTAGGAAGCAATCTTCCTCAAGACCCAGCAATACCACTCTTGGGTATATACCCAAATGATGCTCAATCATATTACAAGAACATGTGCTCAACTATGTTCATAGCAGCATTATTTGTCATAGCCAGACCTGGAAACAACCTAAATGCCTCTCAACCAAAGAATGGACATAGAAGATGCAGTACAGATATAGTGGGAAAAAAATAATGACATGTTGAAATTAGCAAGGCAAATGGATGTATCTAGAAGGCAACATATTGAGTGAGATAACCCAGACCAAAAATGACAAATATAATATGTACTCATTGATTAGTGGCTTTTAGATATAAAACAAAGAAAAACCAGCCTACAATTCACAATCCCAGAGAACCTAGACAACAAAGAGAACTCTAAGGGAGACATAAATGGTTCTAATGTACATGGGAAGTAGAAAAAGACAAGATCTCCTGAATAAATTGGGAGCATGGGGATTGTAGTAGAGGGTAGAAGAGGAGGGGATGGGAAGAAAGGGGAGCAGAGAAAAATATGTAGCTCAATAAAAACAATTTAAAAATCCCAAGAGATTTTTTTTTACCATTCTGTAAGTCTTAGGAAGCTGGAACCCACAGTGTTATATGCCCGCCTGTGTGTAAATAATTCATGAGTCTGTGTGCATGTATGTTTATCATGTTAATTACCAAAGTGCTCATTCTAATCACCCTGAAAACTTTCTGAGTCTCTCCTCTCCCCTGGAGAACTGTGGATCATTTTCTTAAAAAGTCTGAGCTCGCCTACTCGTTTGAAAAATGAACAAAACCCCCCAATTGTGGAATATTCTTTTACAGCATGTGAATATATGTTACTGTGATTGGTTTAATACATAAGGTAACATGACCCACTGTGGGTGACAGTTGTATGGCTGGGACAGACTGTGGAGCCACTGACAGTGGAGCTAGGATTTATCCCTACTGCTTGTACTGCTTTTTTGGGAACCTGTTCTCTTTGGATGGATGCCTTGCTCAGCCTGGATGTAGTAGGGAGGGCCTTGGACCTTCCCCCACAGCAATCTGTCTTACCCTCTCTGAGGAGTGGATGGGAAAGTGGGATAGGGGGTATGTGAAGGGAATGAGAGGAGGGGAGGGAGTGGGAATTGGGATTGGTATGTAAAATTTTTTTAAAAAAAGATATTTTTTAAAGAAAAAAATAAAAAAGAAATTGGATTAATTTAAAATATAATAAATAGTAACAAGCCTGAGCTATCCACCAAGCATTTATAATTAATACAATTCTCTGCTTGGTTATTTGGGAATGGGCTGGAGGGACAGAAAAGTCTACCTACAACCAAGCTCTGAGCTCCAAAATCCACCAATCTCTGATCTTGACAAACCACCAATCCTTAAGGTTAAATTCCATTAGTCACTGGGCTTGTCCCAAGCTCAGGACTTGAAAGCTCAATAAAACATACCCTGGAAATCTCCACCCTGTAAAACTCCTCCTTTAAGAAATTCTACATAAGTCTGTCTCCTCTTCAATTACCTGCTTCTTCTTGCTGGAACACAGGTAACCACTCTCTTGTGCCTCTCCCAATAAATCCCCTGTGTGAGGTTGTTGTGTGGTGTTACTTTGGGGTATTCCTTGGCTCCCAACTGCCAGGATACCTTTCCCTTCAAAGCCGCAACACTTCCATTGGGGAAACATTTTCCCTCAGATCTATAACTAAAAGACTCAACAAAATAAACTCTACAGAATATATTTGTTTATTTTCTTCTCCAGACAGTCACAGCAATTTCATCCAAGAATGAAATCCAAGAATAAAATCCCAGGGGTAGACTTCTCTTGGGTAAATTTGGCCACAAGCAACAGTTCATGTCAAAGTCAATGAAGATAATGTTTTATGAGAGAAATGCATTACTAGGGAATACAAAAAAGACAGAAAAATACAGAATGAGTGAAAATGTTCCAACTTTTTTCTCCACATCTTCTGACGTCCATTTGATTTCCCTTCATGTTGACCTCTGAAAAAAAATCTGAGGGTGGATGTAGTATTAATAATAAAAACCCAGAGACAGATATTGGGGTTCAAGCTGAAGATCAGAAAAGCAAAGCAGTCAACCACTGAAGGGACGTTTTACCTCTACCAAATCTTCAGACCGAAGGAGCAAGATCCTATCTCCATGAATCCTCAGACTCCACACTCCACTGAGTTCCTGTCTCTTCCCATTTAAATCCTTTTCTTTGCTCAATATCCTGTCTCCACCTCCCTAGTGCTGGGATTAAAAGTGTGTGACTTCAAAATACTGGGATTAAAGATGAGAAACACCACTTCCTGGGTCTGTTTCTGGATTGACCTAGTATAGCCCAGGGTAGCCTTGAACTTATTTGAAGTCACTCTATCTGCCTCTCTCTCCCAAGTCCTGGACTTAAAGCTGTGTGCCACCACTCCCTGGTCTGTATGACTGACGATTCTGGCTGCTTTGCCCTCCGATCTTTTGGCAACCTGTATTTATTAAAACACATTTAATATACCCCTATAGGTGAATGGCCAATGATGTCTCTGATATACAACCTGTTTTCACCTATTACTACTGCAGGAAGTATGTCTGCACTGGCCACGTGTTCTAGACTCTCTTGCTGGGCTTCTGCACACTGACTGCCATGTTCACATTCATAATCTCTCTTATTTGTAAGTTCTGCACAAGAATTGAGAAGAGCATTACAGCACTGTGATGATTAGCCAAGAGAATTGTTGAAGGCCAGTGTAGTGATCTTGAATGTTATAGTATTCCAGAGACAGTGCCAGAAGGCTGTCGTGTTTGAGGCCAACATGACTGCATAGAAAGACATGGACCCAAGGAAAAATACAGAGTGTCAACCTTTGTTCTTTAAGTATTTGTGATCAGAAAAAGGGTGACTATCATCAGAAGCTCTCAAGGACAACATACAATCACATGAGGTTCGGCAACACTGTTGTTTTTAGGCTTATGGAAAACATTGTCTATGCCACAGTGAATAAAATTGAATATCAGACATGTAGAATTTGAAACAGTTGAATATCCTTAATGCAATTTATTGAAAATTGATTTCAACTTAAGTAGAAAAGTAATATTTGCTTGAGATATACTTTATCTTAAAAGCCAAAAGATGATGTTATAAAAATGATCCAAATATATTGCCTGAAAATATTTTCAATAGAAATGTTTTAAACAATTTTGAACACGATGGAAAGATTTTTGTAGAATGAATCATGGTAAAAAGTTTTACATAGCTATATATTTCACTAATTTTGGTAATATTAGTGTATCACAGAGCTGAGATCCTCCGATTTGAAATGCCCAAGCTTCCCATCTTCCTTTCTCATGGCCTAAAGATTGTTATTATAATCGTGTACAAGCATACCTAGTACTAATCGTTCATTCTGATGGGGTGTATCAGCCAGTTTATTTTGAAATGTTAGTTGTCTTTTTCATTGTCGTGTACAAACCCTCCAGAACAATGCATTTCAATGAGAGCTTTTCATACATCATGTTACAGACCTTGGTACTCAAGATTTTTATTCCTTCTGTAAAGAGTATGCCAGTAACTACTTAGGTGCCAAACACTTTTCAATGTTTGTTCCCTTAATCATGCACAAGAAGTCTTTAGCATTGTGATTGTAATTTCTTCTTTTTGTTGATTTTCTGGAGTAATTCAGAAAACGTACATTCAGGATTTGATATTCTGTCTTTTCCTTGGTGTAGTCTGAATGGCACATTTTCAGATGGTTGTCATGTGTATGTGTGTGTGTACATGTGTGTTTATGTGTCTGTCTTGTGTGTGCACACTCACGTATACCACCTTGGGTGTGTGAATATTGGGAGAAATTGTTTCTGATGGGTTGTATACTCCAGGCTAGATAAGCGGCCACATACCTATAATCCAGTCCCTTAGGATTTGAGACAGCAGGCTTTCCACAAGCTTGAAGACAGTCTGGTTCACATACCAGGTTCCAGTCCAGGTATGGAATAAACCTTTAAGGCTGTTCTTCCTGACCTAGGGACCTCTTCTACCCTGTCATCGTGCTTTTGGTTTCTAAGGTACTGAATCTGGTTGCTCCACCATCAAACTAGTGGCACTATTTGTAATTGGAAGCACCTATTGTGGCCCACTAAGTACACCAGGGAAATTGCTCTAAAACCCCTGAATACATGTTTCCTTAAAGGTTTATTCTAGGCGGGAAACCCAGAGTTAAAAGGTTACTGCTGAAACCTGTTCTTGTAGCCGTAACCCTGCAGGAAAGGGGTGTTTTCCAGGTTATAAGATGCTTCCCTCCCCCCACAACACCCACTCCTCTCCCCCATCCCCGCCACACACACTACAACCCTCCCAAAGCTCCCAACCTCCCCAAAGTCCCCATCACATCCCCTTCACCGCCTGTATCATCCGCCAATCAGGGAACGCAGTTATGACTTTGCATTAATTGTCCAATGGGAAGAACGGATATTCAGAAGGTGCAGCCGTTAGCCGAATCTGAGTCGCGAGAAGCCATTGAGACCATTTTGATTAAGCTTCCAGCTGATGGTAGGCCCCTTTGGGGCGACCCCTGGGTTCAGCAGAAGCAGGAAATGGTGAGTGCTCCCGGGCCCGGGTCGCGACTCTGCTGCAGCTCTGGTGTGATGTGGCGCCCGCCGCCCTGACGTTTCCCGGGCGCTGTGCAGCTGTGTGTGAGCTGAACGCCCCGGCGTCGTTTCCCCGCCTGCTCTTGAAGTGTGTGCAGAGCAAGAAGCAGGAAATTTGAGGTGTTGTCCTGGTCGTTGTGAAGCTGCTTCATTCTAGTCCCGGCCCTGTCGGGTTGCGTCAGCGCAGACATTGCAGCTCTGGGGGTTAGCGCTGCTCACACTCCAGGCTGTCTGAGCTTGGACAGTGAGCGCTGTTTTCCCGTCCTTGCACTCCCGTTAGACCTGCTTTAGATTACCCCCGTGATCCCTCTGGGTTCTTTTAAAAAATTTTTCCGTATTAAAATTTTTATGCATATATACAATGAAATATGATCATATCCACCCCGTTCCTCCTTCCAGCAACTCCTATATGCTCCCAACACGCCTGTCTTCCAAATTTATTATTGTTGTTGTTGCTACTATTATTTAATAATCCAGCAGTCCGTGCATGGGTGTTTGGAAAGTGAATCCGTCCTATCAGTGGGCTATTTCCTCTCCAGAAATCTGTCCATTGCCATTAACTGCTCAGTAAATGGGGAACCGGTACAGTATCTCCCCATCTACGCCCAGTCTTGGACAGGTAACGACAGGTGCTGTGAGCTCATGGGTGCAGGTGCTCTGGCATTTCCGGAAGACAGCATTTCCCCGACCACTGGCTTTTACATTTCTTCTGCCTCCTCTTCTGAGGAAGGAATTTCATGATGTTTTTTAATACCAGAATAAAAGCCATAAATCAAAGCTTTTTAAAGATACATACATAGATACATTTGAAAGGTGGTTATAGTAAAATAGGGAATCTCTCATATAGGCCGCAAATGCCACCTGTTGATATGCTTAGTTTGGGGACTGGTAGAAACTAAGTTAATAAATTCCAAAAGAATTTTATCGGTTAGTCACAGGATGTTTGTTCTGACATAGAGACGGACAGGGAATGGCTATTTATGGGCGCTAAAGCTATCCCAAGAGATGGTACAGGTTCCGGTCTCCACATCATTTTGGTTCTGATCAATCAGTCCCTGCAGACAGAGCTTCTGATCAGGGGTTCTCAGTCACACCCTAAATGGTGCTTTACCCAACTGCTGTGTTTTAAGTGTCTTTGTGTTTGTCTCTCCATTTGTCTAGATTTGTTATTCAGCTTCATTATGTCTTTACTATTTATCTTATTTTGTCCAGTGGATATCCAGCATTATTAATTTTTAATCTTCATCTAGATATGCTTTCTTTGGCTTAGTTCTATCTTTTGATGATCCTTTCCTCGGTTTTTGATTCATTTTTTTTTTAAAAATTTCTAGTATTCTACTCATCCCCCTCTATGTTTTCCCCTCACAATCCGAGTATCCTTTGACTTTCTTTTTGATATCATTGACACGTTTATTCATGTTGGTGGGGTTTTTTGTCCATTTTAGTCTCTGCTGTTTCAAGGTATTCTGGGTAATTTGGGTATCACCTTGTTAGTATACTCTTTGAAGTCATTGATCACTTCAACTAGTAACTTTGAAATCTTTTTGTTTGTTTGTTTGCATTTTACCTACTTCAGTATCTTAGATTCAGTCTCTGCTGAGTCTTTCTGATCATTTGTAGCAGCAGCTGAACAGACTGCAAACAAGGCAGGAAGAACGACTCAGACAGGCTGATGGGCACAAGGGTAGAGGCTGAAACTGAAGAGGCTAGAAGGCTTTCACAAACCACAGGAGAAAAAAACAACTTAAAGATGCCGTTAGTGGAAGAGGTTCAAAGAGGAAGCAAGTGTTTAGGTCCTTGAGTTGAGGAATTCCAGCTTCCAGAGCACACAGTAGAACTTGATTCCTCGATACCAACCCACGAGGGATAGAAGGAGGCCAAAGACAAGTGGTTAAAGACCTGCTTCGTGCCTGTTTATTATTTCTATTCAGAGTAAAAACACCCCACCCCATAGAACTGACTGGAAACACAGTGCTGTATTCTCTTGGTCTCTGTATCTTCGGGGTCTTTTATACTTCCACAAATATTTTAGTATGACTGTCCGTAATTCTGTGAAGCATATCATTGAAACATTTGTTAGTGTTACATTGACTGTACAGACTGCTTTCAGCAGAATTAATTACTTCTACAGTGTTGTTTCTCTGACATCATAGGCATAATGATTCAACTATTTTATTATTGGATAATTTTCCTTGTAGATTTCTTTTCCCAACTTGGTTAGGCTTATCTCCAAGAAGTTTCTGAATATGGTACTTTTAATATACAACCTTAACTCCCCAATCTGAATTCTTTCTCAGTCAAGAGCAGTTAGGAGCTTTCGTACTTTCCTTCCTTCCTTCCTTCCTTCCTTCCTTCCTTCCTTCCTTCCTTCCTTCCTTCCTTCCTTCCTTCCTTTCTTCTTTTTTTAAAGACTTTTATGTGTATGGGTGTTTTGCACGCATGTATGTTTGTACACTGCACTAAAGCATTGCTTGAAGAAGTCAGAAGAGGGCGTGAGATTTCCTGGAATTGGAGTTATAGGTGATTGTGAGCCCCTATATAGCTGCTGGGAATCAAACCTTGGTTCTCGGGGGGGGGGGGCAATAAATGCTCTTAATTTTGAACCATCTCACCCACCCAAATACAAACTTTTGTGGGAGAAACATATTCTTTGGTAAGAATTATATTTCCGTTTTGTCAGTTTTTTCACCATTCTGTATTTTTGTGGGCTTCTTTACAGCTTTTGTTCATACTGGCTTAAGTAGTATCTTTAACATATGTATCGATTTTTCAGACAAATTATTTTTTCTTATTTTTCAAAAAAAAAGAAAACAAGCTGTCTTTTTTATTATACATGCCAATCCAAGTTCCCACTCCCTTCCCTTCTCCCATTCCCTCCACACACCCTCCCATCCACTCCTCAGAGAGGGTAGGGCACATTGCTTTGGGGAAGGTCCAAGGCCCTCCCTACTATATCTAGGCTGAGCAAGGTATCCATCCAAAGAGAATAGGTTCCCAAAAAGCCAGTACAAGCAGTATGTATAATTCCTGGTGCCACTGCCAGTGGCCCCACAGTCTGCCCCAGGCATACAACTGTCACCCGCATTCATAGGGACTAGTTTGGTTCTATGCTGGTCCGGCTGGAGTTGATGAGCTCCCATTAGCTCAGGTAAACTGTTTTAGTTGGTGTCCCCATCATGATCTTGACCTCTTTGCTCATATTCTCATTCCTTCCTCTCTTCATCTGGACTTTGGGAGCTCAGCCCAGTGCTCTGCTGCCGGTCTCTGCCTCGGTTTCCATCAGTTGCTGGGTGAAGGTTCTATGGTGATATTAAAGATATCCATCATTCAGGGCAAGGCCAATTCAGGCACCCTCTCCTCTATTGCTTGGGATCTTAGCTGGGGTCATCTCTGTAGATTCCTGGGAATTTCTCTACAGTCATGTTTATTGGTAATCCCATAATGGCTCCCTCAATTAAGACATCTCTTTCCTTGCTCTCATCTCTGTCCTTCCTCTATCTCAACTATCCCAGTCCCTCAAGATCTCCTCCGCACTTCTCCCATCCTTTTCCCCTCCCACCCTCTCTTTCCCCCCATCCCCATGCTCCCAATTTTGTTAGGTTAACTTGTCATTTTTCCTTTACAGGTGGATCTATGTATGTTTTTCTTAGGGTTCACCTTGTTACTTAGCTTCTCTAGGATCATGAGCTATAGGCTCAATATCCTTTGCTTTATATTCAGTATCCACTTATGAGTGAGTACATACCATAATTATCTTTTTGGGTGTAGATTACCTCATTCAGAAGGTGATTTCTAGTTACATCCATTTACATGCAATTTTCAAGATGTCATTGTTTTTGACGACTGAGTAGTACTCTAATGTATAAATGTGTCACATTTTCTTTATCCATTCTTTAGTTGAGGGGCATCTAGGTTGTTTCCAGGTTCTGGCTATTACAAATAATGCTGCTATGAACATAGTTAAGCAAATGTCTTTGTAGTATGATTGAGCATCTTTCGGGTATATGTCCAAGAATAGTATTGCTGGATCCTGAGGTAGGTTGATTCCCAATTTTCTGAGAAACCTCTGTACTGATTTCCAAAATGGTTGTAAAAGTTTGTATTCCCACCAGCAATGGATGAGTGTTCCCCTTACTCCATATCCTCTGCAGCATAAGATATCATTGGTGGTTTTGATTTTAGCCTTTCTGACTGGTGTAAGATGGTATCTCAGAGTTGTTTGGATTTGTATTTCCCTGATGACTAAGGATGCTGAACATTTCCTTAAGTATCTTTTGGTCATTTGAAATTCTTCTGTTGAGAATTCTTTGTTTAGTTCTGTACCCCATTTTTAATTGGGTTATTTAGAACTTTGATGTCCAATTTCTTGAGTTCTTTATAAATTTTGGAGTTCAGTCCTCTGTCTGATGTGGGATTGGTGAAGATCTTCTCCCATCCAGTAGGCTACCTGTTTGTCTTATTGACTGTGTCCTTTGCTTTACAGAAGCTTCTCAGTTTCAGGAGGTCCTTTTCTTTATTGTTAATCTCAGTGTCTGTACTACTGGTGTCATATTTAGGAGGTGGTCTCCTGTGCCCATGCATTAAAACTTACTTCCCACTTACTCTTTTATCAGGTTCAGTGTGGTCAGATTTATATTGAGCTCTTTAATTTATTTGGACCTGAGTTTTTACATGGGGATAGATATGAATCTATTTTCATTCTTCTATGTATTGACATTCAGTTATGCCAGCACCATTTGTTGAAGATGCTTTCTTTTTTATATTGTATAATTTTAGCTTCTTTGTCAAAAAGGTGTTCATAAGTGTGTGGTTTAATATCCGGGTCTTCAATTCCATTCCATTGGTCAACCTCTCCATTTTTATACCAATACCAAGCTGTTTTCGTTACCGTAGCTCTGTAATAGAGTTTGATGTCAGGGATGCTGATGTCTCCAGAAGTTCCTTTATTGTACAGGATTGTTTTGTTTGTATTTTGTATTTTGTTGATTTTAGCCTTCAGTTTGATTATGTTTTGTCTTCTACTCCTCCTGGGTGAGTCTGCTTTTTTTTTTTTTGTTGTTCCAGAGCTTTCAGGTGTGCTGTTAAGTCAGTAGTGTGAGCTTTCTCCACTTTCTTTATGTAGGCACTTAGTGCTATGAACTTTCCTCTTAGCACAGCTTTCATAGTGTCCTATAAGTTTGGGTATGTTGTGCCTTCATTTTTGTTGAATTCTAGGAAGTCTTTACTTTCTTTATTTCTTCCTTGACCCAGGAGTGGTTCAATAATTCACTGTTCAATTTCCATGAGTTTGTAGACTTTCTGAGAATAGTGTTGTTAAGTTCTAACTTTAAACCATGGTCATCTAATAAGATACAGGGGATTACTCCATTTTTTTTTTTTATCTGTGGAGGCTTGCTTTGTTACTGAGTATATGGTCAATTTTAGAGAAGGTTCCATGAGGTACTAAGAAGAAGGTATATTCTTTTGAGTTTGGGTGGAATATTCTGTAGATGTCTGTTAAGTCTGTTTGAGTCATGACTTCTGTTAGTTCTTATTCCTCTGTTAAGATTCTGTTTTGTTGACCTCTCCATTGGCGAGAGTGGAGTGTTTACGTCTCCCACTATTAGTGTCTGGAGTATGATGTGCAATTTAGGCTTTAGTAATGTTTCTTTTACATATGTGGATACTCTTGTATTAGGGGCATAAATGTTCAGGATTGAGACTTCATCTTGATGGATTGTTCCTATTATGAGTATAAAGTATCCTTCTCCATCTTTTCTGATTTATTTTAATTTGAAGTCTATTTTGTTAGATATTAGGATAGCTACACCTGCCTCTTGAGTTCATTTGATTAGAAAATCTTTTCCCAATCTTTTATTCTGAGTTAACGTCTATCTTTGAGGTTGAGGTGTGTTTCTTGTAAACAGCAGAAATACGGATCCTGTTTTCATATCCATTCTCTTAGCCAGTAACTTTTTATAGGTGAATTGAGTTCATTGATCTTAAGAGAGATTAATGACCAGTGGTTGTTAATTCCTGTTATTTTTCGGTGGTAGTGTGTGTGTGTATTTCCCTTCTTTGGGGAGATTATCTGTTGCCTGTGTTCTTATGGGTGCATTTAGCTTCCTTGGGTTGGGGTTTTCTTTCCAGTACTTTCTGTAGGTCTGGGTTTGTGGATATGTATTGTTTCAATCTGGTTTTGTCATGGAACATCTTCTTTTCTCCATCAATTGTGATTAAAAGCTTTGCTGGGTATAGTAGTATGGGCTTGCATCCGTGGTCTCTTAGTGTCTGCAGCACATCTGTTCAGGGTCTTCTGGCTTTCATGGTTTCCATTGAGAAGTCGGGTGTAGTTCTGATAGGTCTACCTTTATATGTTACTTGATCTCTTTCCATTGAAGCTCTTAACAGTCTTTATTCTGTATGTTTTGTGTTTTGATTATTATATGGCGAGGGAACTTTTTTTGGATCCAGTCTATTTGGTGTTCTGTAAGCTTCTTGTACCTTTATAGGGATATCATTCTTTAGGTTGTGAAAGTTTTCTTCTATGATTTTGTTGAATATATTTTCTGTGCCTTTGAGCTGGAGTTCTTTTTCTTCTATCCCTATTATTATTAGGTTTGGTCTTTTCATGGTGTCCCGGATTTCCTGGATGATTCGTGTTAAGAATTTGTTGGATTTTGTTTTCTTTAACCAGTGAATCAATTTCCTTTATAGTATCTTCAACATCTAAGATTCTCTCTTTCATCTCTTATATTCTGTGGGCTGTGGTTACCTCTGTAGTTCCTTTGTTTACCCAGATTTTCCATATCCAGAATTCCCTTGGTTTGTGTTTTCTTTATTGCCTCTATTTCAGTCTTCAAGTCCTGAACTGTTTGCTTCACCTGTTTGGTTGTTTTTTTCTTGGGTTTCTTTGAGGGATTCATTAATTTCTTCCAATTTTTTGTCTTTTCTTTCATTTTTTAAGGGAGTTCTTTATTTCTTCTTTAAAGGTTTTCATTATCTTCATAGAGTACATTTAAAATCATTTTTTCTGGGGACTTGATTGGGGGAGGGGGAGGGAAAGGGGAGGCGGAGGTGGGGAAGAGACAGAAATCTTTAATAAATTTAAAAAAAATCATTTTTTTTCTGTTTCTTTTCGGTCAGGATAATCAAGTCTTCCTGTTATATGATCACTGGGTTCTGGTGTTGCTTTTTAGGTTGTTGGATGAATTCTCGCATTGGTGCCTACCCATCTCTTCCTTCAATTGATGTTGGCAGTGTCTTTGCATCTTGGTTCAAGACTTGCAGTGGCTGTCTGCATCTTTGGAAACTGTTTTTGGTCTGTTCTGTACTGTCAGTGTCTGTGTCTCAGGGAGCCACTGAGATCTCTCTTAGCCTGCTCTCTTGGCCTGCTCTCCTAGTTTGCTCTCTTGGTCCTCTTTACATAGTTGCAGCTTGTTTTTCAGGGTTTCTCTGAGGCTGCTGGGGGGGTTGGAGAGTTTGGGGGTGGAGCTGGACTTTTAGCTTTCAGAGTGTTGGAGCAGCCTACTTGCAGGAAACTCACCTGCTGTCTGGCTATATCAGGTGGGGGAGGGGCCAGGGATTTTTTGCTCCACTATGGAGGGAGGGAGGGCCTAGAGCATGGGGTGTCTTGCTGGGTGGCTGATCACTCACCTCTTGGTCTTCTCTGTGTAGTGGCAGGCTGTGTTTCAGAGTTTCACTGAGGTTGCTGGAGTATATGCGAGTTTGGGTGGGGTGGAACTTGTAGCTTTCAGTGTCTGGTGGGTGGGATGGGGGTACTGGGGTAGTCTACCTGCAGGAAACTCTCCTGCTGGCTGGTTAGAGAAGCTGAGGTGGGGTTTTGCCCCTGTATGGAGGGCTTAGAGAGAGTGGGGTGTCCAGCTGAGTGGTTGGTCACTCACCTCTTGGTCCTCTTGTATTGTAGCAGGCTGTGTTTCAGCGGTCCACTGAGCTTGCAGGAGGATACAGAGTGTTTAATAGAACACTCAACTGTATTTAAATTCTTTTATACATTTATGAGGTGTGTGTGGTGTGCCCATCTCTGGATGTCACAGGACAACTTACAGGAGTCAGGTGTTTTACTTGCACTAATTGAATTCAGGTTTGGGGGCAAATGCCCTTACACAGAGCCATTTTTCTGGCTCCCTTAAAATAGTTTTATGCAATACTCCAGAACAATTCCAAACTTAAGTGGTTAATACCACATAGAATGTTACACTTATTATTTTTAGTGTCTCTCTCTCTGTATGCACATGTGAATACACCCATGCATGTACACCATGTGAGAAATTCAAAATACAACATCTGGGAATGAGTTGTATCCTTCCACTATGTGGGTTCAGGGGATTAACCTCATTTTCTCATGCATGGTAACAAATGCTGTTACCCAATAAACCACTTCTCTGGCCCTTCAGGAATTACAGAAATTTTGAAAATGAAACACACAATGTATCAACTAGAAGGGAGGGTCAATAATGTCACCCGTAGGCTACACCATGGAAAATATGGATTTCAAATCCTGTTAAGCAAGGTTGGTGTCCAGGAGAATAAAGGAAATGAAAATGAAGAAATTGAAACTATGCCTTTCAAGATATCTGCTATGCGCAACCAAACTTACAAGGTTTGTCATCAAAGATGATGTGAAGGTATTTACTCTAAGGATTTTTTGTTTGTTTGTTTTTATTTATTTATTTATTTTTATTGAAAGAACAAAAAAAAATTTCTGCCTCCTCCCAGCCTCCCATATCCCTCCCCCTCCTCCTACTCCTCTCCCCCTCTTCCACTCCTCTCCTCCTCCCTCTCCATTCTGAGGAGCAGTCAGGGTTCCCTGCCCTGTGGAAAGTCCAAAGTCCTCCCCCCTCCATCCTGGTCTAGGAAGGTGAACATCCAAGCTGGCTAGGCTCCCACAAAACCAGAAAGTGAAGTAGGATCAAAACCCAGTGCTACACGTCTTAATTAAGGGAGCCATCTTGGGTTTGGCAAGAGATTTGGTGCTCCCAGGTGCCCAGGGCGATGTCCCCAGTTAGTTCCTGGGGCAGCTGAGGACAGAGAACCTGAAATGACCCTATCCTATAGCCATACTGATGAATATCTTGCATATCACCATAGAACCTTCATCTGGAGATGGATGGAGATAGAGACAGAGACCCACACTGGAGCACCGGACTGAGCTCCCAATGTCCCAAGGAGGAGCAGAAGGAGGGAAAATATGAGCAAAGAAGTCAGGACCACGAGGGGTGCACC
>NW_026068137.1:261658-263106 GCF_014885135.2 Alexandromys fortis | reverse complement strand
TTTTGATTATTATATGGCGAGGAGATTTTTTTTTTTTGGTCCAGTCTATTCGGTGTTCTGTATGCTTCTTGGACCTTCAAAGGAATATCTTTCTTTAGGTTCAAAAAGTTTTTTTTCTATAATTTTATTAAATATATTTTCTGGACCATTGAGCTGTACTTCTTCTCCTTCTTCAATCCCAATTATCCTTAGGTTTGGTCTTTTTATTGTATCCCAGATTTCCTAATGTTCTGTGATGAGAATTTGTTGGTTTTGCTGTTTTCTTTGATCAGTGTGTTTATTTTCTCTATGGTATCTTCAGTGTCTGACATTCTTTCTTCTATGTCTTGTATTCTGTTGGTAGTACTTGTCTCTATAGTTCCTGTTCGTTTACCCAGATTTTCCATCTCCATCCTTCCCTTGGTTTGTGTTTTCTTCATTACTTCCATTTCATTCTTCAAGTCTTGAACCACTTCCCTTACCTGTTTGATTGCTTTTTCTTGTTTCTCTTGGTTTTCTTGGGTATCTTTGAGCGATTTACTCATTTCCTCTACCTTTTTGTTTGTAATCTCTAATTGTTTATGGCAGTTTTTCACCTCCTGTTTAAGGTCTTCTATTATTTTCATATAATTCACTTTTGAGTTGATTACTTCTAATTCTTCTGGAGTAGGGTGTACAATTCTTCTGGATTCTGGTGATGTCATGTTGACTTTCAGGTTGTTGGAGGAATTCTTGCCTTGGCACTTTCCCATCTCTTCCTTCAAATGGAGCCAGGAGAGGCCTGGTGTCCAGTCTTTGCTGTGACTGACTCTCTGGGTGTATCTCTTCAGTGTAGAAGCAGGAACTGCCTTATAGATGGAACTCCTCAGCACCAAAACATGGATGCCTGGTAGTCCAATGACCCCCGGACAAAAGGGGGAACTTGGGGGGCAGGGCGGGGACGAGTAGAACACAGGAGACCCTGCTGAACAAGCTGAATGTGCGCGTGCTCCCTTTTGGGGATCCTTGAGGCCTGCCTGGTAGGCAGGCACTCACCGCTCTGGGTGGGTAGCCTTAGTGTAGGAGCAGAAAACTGTTCCTGAGCAAATGACCTTGCAGTAAATGCAGGCTTGGGGAGGGGGGGTCTTGTGTAAGAAAGACAGCCCTGCAGAAGGAGCTGGGGGAGGGGGGTTTGTGCTCTCTTCAGGGACAATCTGCCCCTGGATAGCACACACTCACCCGTCCAGATGGAACTCCTCAGCACCTAAACAGGGCCACCTGGTAGCCCACTGATCCGGGGATAAAAGGAAGAACGTGGGAGGCAGGATGGGGTCCAGGAGAGCACAGGAGACCCTGGAGCACCAGCTGAAGGTGCCCGGGATCCCTTACAGGGGACCTTGAGACCTGCCCGGTAGGCAGGCACTCACCGCTCTGGGTGGGTAGCCTTAGTGTAGGAGCTTAAAACCTACTCTAAGGATTTTTTTTTTTTT
>NW_026068137.1:243358-254914 GCF_014885135.2 Alexandromys fortis | reverse complement strand
CCAATCCATTCCCCCTCCCTCGTCAGCCCAAAGAGCAATCAGGGCTCTCCGTCCCGTGGGAAGTCCAAGGAAAACCCTCCTCCGTCCAGGTCTCGTAAGGTGAGCATCCAAACATCCTAGGCTCCCACAAAGCCACTACATACAGTAGGATCAAAAACCCATTGCCATTGTTCTTGATGTCTCAGTAGTCCTCATTGATTTTTAAAAGTGTATATAGTGATAGAAAAAATCAAACTAAGTTCCCCGACAGGTTCGTTGGTGATCAAGATCTCCTCTCCTGTCAATGAGTTTTCTGTTTGTATCTCATGTCGCTGAAGTCTGCTGTTCTTTCCTCTGTCCTGTTCATCTTGTCTTTATGGCTGAGTTCCCTGAGTAGTGTATTTCCAAAGTCTATCATACTCTTTTTCAATTTCTTGTTCTTGCTATTCAGCCCAGGCAGGCTTTGAATTCAAGGTCCCTCTATCTCTTCCTTGTGAGTCTGGTAATATTCATATGTGACTTCATGTCTGGAGCAAACTATCGTTTTCTTATTCCTAATGTATTTATGGTACCAAACATTTATTATTGCCTACAGATTTCAATAAGCAATTCTTTTTAACAATCTAAAAGTTTTGTGAGATTTACAGAATTTGATGCAGCTGTGATAGCATGTGTTTTGTGACATTGATCTCTTTCTCAGAACAGTGCCTGTTATAGTATGTAGTGCTTATGTTGGAGCATAGAGAATTACCCTTTGTTGTACTTAGTATTAAGTCAAGGTTGATTGATGAGAAGCTACTTGTTTTGAATTAATACTCTTTTATAAGAAACTTTTAAGTAAAATATATTGTGGGTGGTCCTTGGACTTCCCACAGGGCAGGGACCCTGATTGATCTTTGGGCTGACGAGGGAGGGGGACTTTTTGGGGGGAGGGGGAGGGAAATGGGAGGCAGTGGCGGGGAAGAGACAGAAATCTTCAATAAATAAATAAATAAATTTAATTAAAATTCAATTTTTAAAATCAAATATTCTAACACAACACAAACCCAAATGCACTGATTTTTGAATCTCCCACACTGAGGAAAGGTGGTAGGAAAAGCCCCTTCTTCCTTCCTTCCTTCCTTCCTTCCTTCCTTCCTTCCTTCCTTCCTTCCTCCCTCTTCCTTCCTTCCTTTCTCCCTCTTTCTTCCTTCCTTCCTCCCTCCCTCCCTCCCTCCCTCCCTCCCTCCCTCCCTCCCTCCCTTCNGAGGGAGGGGGACTTTTTGGGGGGAGGGGGAGGGAAATGGGAGGCAGTGGCGGGGAAGAGACAGAAATCTTCAATAAATAAATAATTTTTAAAAAAAGAAATAAAAAAAGAAACTTTTATAAAAGCAGTCTTCCTAACGATATTACTCACAATGAGCACATCATAAAAAGATGTGCTCAGTGATCTGAGTAGCAAAATTTGTCAGCCGTGTTTCCTATTATCTTTGAGATCAATGATAAGAGATTTTTCATGTAAACTTTCTTTCAGGTTTTGATATTATAAAAACCATGTTTCACTATTTAAGAAGTATGCTGAGAATGACAGTGATAATAGTTTGTGAAATACTATTTTATGTTGTCATAAACTACTGCATAGCAGTGAGCACCTCTTTTTAAAAAAAAATATTATGAATACAGTTTTCTGCCTTGATGTATGCCTACATGCCAGAAGAGGGCACCAGATATCATTACAGATGGTTCTGAGCTACCAAGTGGTTGCTGTGAATTGAACTCAGGACCTCTGGAAGAACAGGCAGGGCTCTAAGCCTCTGAGCCATATCTCAAGCACCTCTCTATAGTTAAGCTGTATACACCAATTTATGTGAAATCCACAATCTCTAGAGATAGATGAAGTTTGCTAACAGACACTTAACTGTGCATGCTCAACAGAGCTGCTGTTCACTGTGGGTTCTCAGTTGGAGGAACTTGTAGTCTAAGGTACAAAGAATAGTTGAAACCAGAGCAGAGCAAAGCATTCAATCCATATTTCCTTCATTAGATAGGCATATACAACTCTTAGAATTGTGTGAGAAGATGAAAGGATAATTAATAAGTTTGTGCTAGCCATGATATAAGATGAATGTATTAAGAATGCATGGAGGGAACTTATCAGGTGACTAATGTATCTCCTGTGTTTTTAATCTTTCTTCTAATAACTGCATTTTGATAATGCTGTGAATTATTTTAGGAGCCAGTGAGCTTTGACGATGTGGCTGTGAAGTTCACCCTAGGAGAGTGGGTTCTGTTGGATTCTTGTCAAAGGGAGCTCTACAGAGATGTGATGATGGAAACATGTATGAACCTGATCTCCATAGGTAACAACAAATCAGTGTCATTTCTTTTCTTGATCATTTGGAGAAAAACTCTTTCTTAGTCATCTGAGTAATTATATGGCTTGAAATATTGAAAGGGATGTGGTGGTAAATGTAGCCTGCCTGGTCACATTATACTAGAGAAGAAGCTGGAAAGTAATAGCTTGTGTATAAGGTTGACTAACGTAATGATGTCTTGCTTTTAATTTCTCCGGAAAACAGAGGAAGAAAATATTGATGTGGACCGCCAAGAACTCCAGAGAAACCTGAGGTAATTCACACCTACAGCAAAGGGAATCTGCATCAGATATTTGAGAGGGAGAGCCAATCGTAGAAATAAGGAAACCATCCCAATAGATCAAAATGCAAGCCGGGCAGTGGTGGCGCATGCCTTTAATCCTAGCACTTGGGAGGCAGAGGCAGGTGGATCTCTGTGAGTTCGAGGCCAGCCTGGTCTACAAGAGCTAATGCCAGGACAGCTAGGACTGTTACACAAAGAAACCCTGTCTTGAAAAAGAAGCAAAAAATGTAAATTGACCTAATCTCAAATGTTCTGTAAAACTTCACTGAGCTTGAGAACTCATAAGTGGATAATCCTAAATCTAATGTAGTACTTGCATGGATTTTTTGGACTGCACCTCTTACTGCACTGTTTTGAGAGAGCAGTAACAAAATGCGGTGCACCCTTTAGCTGAAACATTTACCGGCGGGTCCTTATATAAAACTGCCTGTTGTCTACAAATTTATTTGATGTATTTTTAGCAAGTTACCTTTAGACCTTATAAGGTTTATGTGGGAAGAAAAGGTGAGTTTGGGGTTTCGATTGAGACCCATCTTCAATGAATTGCCTGAAGGATATCCAGCTATTTAAAATTTGAGAATGTCTGACTCATAGTGCATAAGGAATAAGCTTTGTTAACTATGTCATAGACAGTGTTTATCAAACTATTACTCCAGAATCTTTTATCGTTGTATACTGTCCTCAGCCCTTGCTGAATGTTCAGTACTTCGTGTTTATTAGTTCTAACAGAAACAAACTCAGTACATTTCTTTTCCTTCTGAGGACAGGGTCTTTCTCTGTGGTCCAGTTTGCCCTCAGTTTGTTCACTTCCTGCCAGTGCCTCCTGAATACTGCACAGGCAGAGACCACAAAATCCGTCATCTACTATTAGTGATAAAAGAGGAATAATTCCCCCCCCCATTTTTTTTTTTTTTTCAGAATTCAGGTCATTGAGCGATTCTGTGACTATGAACACAGTAGCGAATGTGCAAAGACCCACCAACAGATACCCAAGAATGTTGTTAACGCACACGGTCGTCCTGCAATCACAGTTTATGAAAGCAGCATCTATGCAAAAGACATCAATGATCACTCATCGTCCTATATGATCGTTCAAAGCCAAACTGAAGAGAAACCATGCGTGTGTCAGGACCGTGTGGAGAAGGCCACTACACAGGAGTCAAGTCAGGAGGATTTTCTTTATTCTGAGTCCTTTCAAACACTTGAGAGTGCTCCTGCTAGAGAGAACATCTGTGAAAGTAAGCAATCTAATGAATCTTTTAGTAATCCCAGTTCTCACCAAGATTATGGGGGAACTTGCACTGGAGATGAGCAACGTGAATGTAAGCAATTTGAGAAGACCTTGAAGGAAAAAAGTTGTGTTCAAACATCGGAAAGGATCCATACTGGAGAAAAACCATTGGCGTGTAAGAAATGTGGTGAAACCTTCCTTCATTCCAGTCACTTGACAAGACATCAGCGAATTCACTCAAGAGAGAAAACTTACTCTTGTAGACATTGTGGTGAAACGTTCATGTATTCCCTGGCCCGTCAAAATCATGAAAAAACTCACAAAAAAGAGCAACATTATATATGTAAACATTGTGGGAAAGCGTGTATTCATGCTTACCATCTTCTGCAGCATGAAAGACGCCACACCCGTGAGAAACGTTATGCATGTAATCAATGTGGCAAAGCATTCAGACGGTCCTCCAACCTTCACAAACATGAGAGAATTCACAACAGAGAGAAACTCTACGCATGTAAACAATGTGGAAAATCCTTCATCAGTGCGGGCAACTGTTACAACCATGAAAGAATTCACACTGCAGAGAAAACCTATGTTTGCCAAGAGTGTGGGAAAGCATTTATGTTTTCCTCATACCTTCGAAAACATGAAAGAATTCACACTGGAGAGAAACCCTATACATGTAAATATTGTGGAAGAACCTTTGCCCATTCCAGTGCTAATTACAGGCATGAGAAAACGCACACCAAAGAGAAGCCATATGTATGTGTGGAGTGTGGGCAAGCATTCCCTTTTTCCACGTCCCTCCAAATACATGAAAGAACTCACACTACTAGAGAGAAATTCTACAAGTGTAATCCATGTGGGAAAGAGTTTGTGTATTTCTCATACCTTCGAAGACATGAAAGATCTCACAGTGAAAAGAAACCCAGCGGGTAGAGCTTATACTTGTGTAAACCATGTGTAACAGTAGTCAACCTGCTTTTTAAAATATTTATCATTTACTTATTTGTTTATTTATTTGCATGAAGTGTTGGACAAGAATACAGCAATGCTCTGACGTAAATTTTATTTATTTGTTTACTTATTTATTTATTTGCATGAAGTGTTGAACAAGAATACAGCAATGCTCTGGTGTAAATTTTATTTATTTGTTTACTTATTTATTTATTTGCATGAAGTGTTGGACAAGGATTCGCCAATGCTCTGGTGGTAAATCTGGAGCTCAGCAGACAACTTGCTGGAATCAGTTCTCTTTCCATTGTGTGAATCCTAGGGATGGAGCTCAGGTCCTCGAGCTTGGAAACAAGTTCCTTTCCCTTCTAAGCTACCCCACCAGCCTCTGTCTTGCTTTTCTTGTGAGTGAGGTTTCTTATGTAAGTTTTACATTTTGTACTTTTCTGTGTATACTTTCTCTAAAAACAAATGAGAGAATGTGTTGATGGAGGGTTCTGTCCCACCCGGGCCAACAGCTGTTAGTTCCAAGAGAATCACACAGAGGTCTACATTAATTACAAACTGATTGGCCTATTAGCTCAGGCTTCTTATTAACTCTTATAACTTATATTAGCCAATAATTCTTGCCGTGGTACCTTTTTCAGCGAGGCAGTCACACATCATGCTTGCTCTGCATCTGGTTTCCTCTGTGTCTGGGTGAGGACTGCAGACTGAACTTTTCCTCTTCTCCAAATTCTCCTGTTCTCACCCTGCCTATACTTCCTGTCTGGTTGCCCCGCCTATACTTCCTGCCTGGCTACTGGCCATTCAGCATTTATTTAAAACACAAGTGACAGGGTACAGACCATTGTCCCACAGCAAGATTGGGCTTGAGAGATAGCTCAGTGGTTGGGTACTTGCTGTGCTTGTAGATGACCTGGGTATAATTTACAACAACCACATGGTGGATCACAGCTATCTAACTCCAGCTGCAGTTGGTCCAATGCCTTCTGAATGTTGCACACACATACATACAGGAAAAATATACACATAGATCTTTAATTAAAAACATGAAAATACACTGGCGATAATATAAAATCAGCATAAGTATAATTTTCCCCATATGTGCAAGTGAACATAGGATGAACACCTACTCTTGCATCAGACATCATAATGTATGCCTTTTATTCCAACACTCGGTATAGGGGATAGATTATAGAAAATCGCAACACTGAATACAGAGGGCATGGATACAATTCATGAAACTTAAGAAAACCAGTTTCAAACAGATTAAATTGTCATAGGAGAGACCCATGTGTGGTGGCACATATCTTTAATCCCATTAATTGGGAGGCAGAGGCAGGCAGATCTCTCTGGAGTCCAGGTCAGCCAGGGAATCTCAGACCCCAACTCAAAAAAAAAAAAGAAAGAGAAAGTGAGACTCTTTCACAGAACTATTTCAAGGTCAGCTACATGAGTCTCAGAAAAAGAAAGAATGTTGTGATTTTCTTATGTAATTGAATCTTATAAAAGTGAGAAATGTAGATATCTTGAGCAAATTAGTTTATGTAAATAAATATCCCTAAATAAAACCTGAAAGAAATTATGTAAAAGTTATGCGTGTTTACAACATTTGCCTATTCTTACTCAAGACTTTTTTGACTTTACTTTCTTTTTCATTGAAAGTATAAGTTAGTGAATAATTTTAGTATGATTGCACATGCCTGTCTGCCCTGCTGCTCAAAGAGCTGAGTAAAACTGAGCTCACATTTGAAGGCCATGAAGACACCACCTTAAGGAGCAAGAACATAAACTGAATTGTGGAGATGGACTTTGGCAAGTCAATTGCATTTCCATCAGTTTAATGAGTATTTTTTATGGTTGTTGTTTTTTAAATCATGAGGTAATGCTTTACCCTTTACTGTAGAGCTATATTGGATTTGTTGGATTGAAATGTGTTTATTAGCTGGTAGACTATACTAGTAAATGCTTCTTAAAATTGCAGTTATGTGTTGGCACGTATGTGTTTGGGCATAAGTGTTTCAGGTGCACATTTGGATGTCAGAGGACAACTCTCTTTACCACGAGAGTCCTGAAGATGGATTTAGGTCTTCAGGCTTATGGGCTTGCTGCTGAACCATCTCACTAACCCGCTGGGTAGTTTTTGAATAGTTGTATTCGATATGAAATTGAAAATGTATCAGTGTTAGTATTTTTCTGGGTGTCATTACATAGTAGATTCTTTAAAAAAACTGTTCTCATTGTTAATTCCTTGGCAATTTCCATGTATTTGAATAGGCACTCTAGTTTTCTCAAACTTAGCTACTATGGTTGTATTTTGTGATGTCTATTTTCTCCAAATAAGTTTTTTTTTTTGAATTTTGGTGTGTGTGTGTGTGTGTGTGTGAGAGAGAGAGAGAGAGAGAGAGAGAGAGAGAGAGAGAGAGAGAGATTTGTGTTTATTGCAGATGTACAAGAGTAGAAGTCAGAAGACAACCTTCAAGAGTTTGTATATTGGCAGGTTGCAGTGTCAAGAGATTTACTTCCTGAGCCCTGCACCAATCCCAAATAAGATTTTTTAGTACTTTTTACATGCCATAACTCATTATAAGTATACTTAAGTGCTGTAACTATTACTAGTATTAAGAAATGTTGTGCACTATGATGGCTCAGCTGTTAAAAGATCTTGTGTTGATGCTGCACCGGAGTCAACATTAATCCTAGGACCTATGTCCAGCAGTTCACAGTCATATCAGACCCATCTGACCTCCCAGGACACCTGCATTCATAGGCATGCACCCATACAAGCACACACATGCACATAAATAAACTGATTACAATTCAGTATTGTTTGGTTTTCTTATTGTTGAGCAGTATTGTCTTGTTTATTCAAGTAAGAGGTTGAATAAAATTCCAATCTTTTAAATAATTTTCTCTCCTGTCTGTAATAATGTAGCAAGAGGAAGTAATTAATATGTACAAGTTAATCCCATTTTAAAGATGCCAGTTTCGGGACACAATGACACACACCTTTAATCCCAACACTCGACAGATCTTTGAATTCAAGTCTTGCGTAGTCTACATAAGAAGTTCTAGAAGATTGGCTTTTATAGGAGTGCAGTCCTAGTTGTGTGGACTTGGTTTTCACCTTCATCTAGTGTTTCAGAAAGTATACTGGATTCTGTTTCTCATCACTATCAATACCTCTTAGCATCACAAGATTTACAAGGTAGCTTTCAAATAAATTATAGTAAAGGAAAAAATGTCAATGAGATGTGTTTAATACACACAAACTGCTGGTCACTAACCCCTGGCCTACACTGTTAATAATGCTTCTATCACTTGTTGTAAAGTTAATTTTAAAAAAATGTTGGTTTTTTTTTAAATAAACTATTCATTGTGCATAATCTGTATAGTACCAATTTTTGTACATTTGAACACATGATAGCCACACTACAGATCACAAATGCTATCCATACTCATCAGAAAGTCAGTTCAGTCTATCATTGCTGTCAAAAAAAATCCAGCTTTCCTCTCCTTTTTATACTTTTTTTACCCCCTTTTATTAAAAATAAATTCTTTTCTCATACACTGTATCCTGATTCCAGTTTCCCTTCCCTCTCCTCCCATTTCCTTCCCACCTCCCCTCTCAAGATCCACCTTCTCATTAGAAAAGAATGTTTTTCTAAGAGATATAAATCAAACAACCACATCAAGGCTGGACATGGCGATCCAACAGAATGGAAAGAGCCCCAAGAACAAGCACATAAATCAAAGGCTCACTTGTTTACACACTCGGGAGTCTCATAAAAATACTGATCTGGAAGCTATAATATATATGCAAAGGGCCTGCTACTTCAGTCTCTGAGTTCATATGAGCTTTGGTCAGTTGATTTAGAGGGTCTTGTTCTGGTGGTCCAAATTCCTTCTGGCTCTTACACTCTCTTCTTCAGGGTTCTCTTCTGAGCTCTGAGGAGAGGGATTTGATGGAGACATCCTATTCAGAGCTGTGTATTCCAAGGTCTCTTTGTTTAATATCTGGCCAAGGGGTTCTGGTTTGTTTGCTTGCTTTAAGACAGTTTTTCACTATGTAGTCTTGGCTGGCCTAGACCTTTTTGTCTAAACCAGACTGTCTTTGAGTTCACAGATTTGCCTGCCCCTGCATTCCTAGTGCTGGTACTAAAGGTATGGGCCACCACATCCATCCTTTCTTTACACTTTTGCTTTTCAACTATCATCAAAACATACAAACATGCAAAGTCAGACCTGGGCAAGTCATTTTTTTAGGTCAGTAGAAATACATGAATCTGTTTACATAAATAGTATACAATCTTGGTCTCATTTATGACTAAATTAAAAAGTTTGAGTTTTCTTGTGGAAGCCAAGTGATGGACAGAGAAAAATGCATTTGCATTAGGTACTAGTTTTCAATCATCCCACATGTGTCAACATGGTAGATAAGGAACATTCTGAATTACACATACAAAATAGAGGCATTCATTCTCTGTGTATATAGTTCTGAAAAAAACTAATGGTTATAATCCTAATGTTGACAGTTTGGTGAAAAAAATGAGGTTGTGAGTAAACAGTAAATATTTATGAGATTTGAATGAAGGAAACTTTTCAAAACAATCCCAATAAACTGAGCCTTGGCTTTAATCTCCTTTACTTCCAAAAGAATAAAAAGCAAAGACCAAACTAAAAGTTATTAATAAAGTAAATTTTGCAAATATGATTTCCTCAGAGGCAAATTGCTCTTCATTTGTCTCCAGATAACTTCCTATTTGATAGTATAAATGTATTGCAAAAAGGTAGTATCAAATTGTATAAATTGTCTCCTCATTTGGTTTTGGAAGTCTTCTTAAATCCTGTACTTCTTTAGGAACCTTCCCATATTGTATATAAAGAAAATTACAAAAAAAAAAGTTTTCAAAATAATTTGAAAATCACAGGAGTTTTAATTCTTGAGGATTGCTATGAGGAAGAAGGATAGCCATACATTAATTGACCATTTGCAGTTTATCTTAGAGAACTATGATCATTTCATTAGCTCATGTTTAGGGTGTTTTTTTTTTTGGTGGTTTCTTTAGTTCTTTGTATATTCTGCATATTAGCTCTTTGTCACTTGTGTGTTGAGCAAAGGTTTATTACCATTATGTTTTTCCTTTATTTTATTTTACATACAAACCATAATTTTCCCTCCCTCTTCTCCCATTCCCACTCCCAGCCTCACTTCTACTCACACCCATCAACTCCTCCATCTCCATTCAGATGAGGTAAGGTCTCCCTTGGGAATTAACAAAGCATAGAATATCAAGTTGAGGCAGGACCAAGCTCTTACACACTGCATAAAGGCTGAACAACATAGGGAACAGGTTCCAAAGTCAGCTCATACATCAGGAGCAGGTCCTGGTTCTGCTAGGGGCCCCACAAAAGATCAAGGTACACAACTGTCACCCAGATACAGAGGGCTAGGTTGCTCCCATGCTGGCTCCCTAGCTGTCCAGCCAGAGTCCATGAGCTCCCTCAAGTACAGGTCAGCTGTCTCTGGGTTTTCTGTCATGATCTTAACTCTCCCCCTTGCTCATATAATCCTGCCACTCTCTCTTCAGCTGGACTCCCAGAGCTCAGTCCAGTGCTTGGCTGTGGATCTCTGCATCTGCATCCATCAGATACTGGATGAAGGCTTTATGATGACAATTAGGGTAGTTATAAATCTGATTACAGGGGAAGGTCAGTTCAGGCACCCTTTCCACTATTGCTAGGAGTCTTAGCTGGGTTCATCCTTGTGTATTCCTGAGAGTTTCCCTGGTACCAGGATTCTCCCAAAACCCATAATGGCCCCCCTCTATCAAGACATTTTTTCATTACTCTCCCCCTCAGCCCTACCCCCATCTCGACTATCCCGATCCCTCATGTTCTGTAGTAATAAGAACGGTGGGGCTGTGTCCCCAGCACCTGGCCGCCCGCACGGCTAGCTTTATACCCGAAATAATTACATGGAAACTATTCTTTTAAACACTGCTTGGCCCATTAGCTCTAGCCTCTTATTGACTAGCTCTTACATATTGATCTAACCCATCTCTAATAATCTGTGTAGCCCACGAGCTGGTTTACCAGGAAAGATCTTAATCTGCATCTGTCTGGAGTGGGAAAATTATGGCGACTGCTTGACTCAGCTTCTTTCTCCCAGCATTCTGTTCTGTCTACTCCACCTATCTAAATTCTATCCTATCAGAGGGCCAAGCAGTTTTCTTTATTAATTAACCAATGAAAGCAACAGATAAGATACAAGACCCACATCCATCACTTCTCCCAAGCATTCTGTTCTGTCTACTCCGCCTATCTTAATTCTACCCTATCAGAGGGCCAAGCAGTTTTCTTTATTAGTTTACCAATGAAAGCAACAGATAAGATACAAGACCCATCTCCATCATTTTCCCTTTTTCTGTTTAAACAAAAAAGAAAGGCTTTAACTTTAACATAGTAAAATTATATATAACAAAAACAGTTATAAAGCAAGAATTACAGTTACAATATTTATATCTATTTTATCTTTTATCATAACTAAGGAAAACTATAACTATAATTAACCATTCTTCAACTCCATCAAAGACTCCAGAAGGATATGATATTTCCTAAGCAAACAAGAAGTAAGCAACTTCCAAAACTCTAGAAATGCCAGAGACAACTCGCTGCCTGGACAGTCACCCAAAGTTCCTCTGTACCCTTGGGGCATCCATCTTTGGCCTACAGGCCCATAGTATCCAGCAGAC
>NW_026068137.1:239136-241901 GCF_014885135.2 Alexandromys fortis | reverse complement strand
TTGTCTTCTGCCTTACAGAAGTTTTTCAGTTTCAGAAGGTCCCATTTACTAATTCTCAATCTCAGTGTCTGTGCTACTGGGTTTATATTCAGGAAGTGGTCTTCTGTGCCAATGCATTCAAGGTTGCTTCCTATTTATACTTCTATCAGGTTCATGCTTAGGTCTTTAATCCACTTGGACTTGAGTTTTTGCATGGGGATAGCTATGAATCTATTTGCATTTCTCTATATGTCAAAATTAATTATGATTTGTTGAAGATGCTTTTTTTCCATTGTATATTTGGCTTCTTTGCAAAAATCAGGCATTCATAGGGGTGTGGATTTATGTCAGGGTCTTGAAGTCAATTCCATTGATCCACATGACTATTTTATGCCAATATCAAGCTGCATTTATTTATTTATTTTGATTTTTTTTGAGACAAGGTTTCTCTGTAGCTTTTTTGGTTCCTGTCCTGGAACTAGCTCTTGTAGACCAGGCTGGCCTCAAACTCACAGAGATCCACCTGCCTCTGCCTCCCGAGTGCTGGGATTAAAGGCGTGCGCCACCACTGCCCGGCTCAAGCTGCTTTTATTATTATAGCTCTATAATAGAGTTCGAAGTCAGGGATAGTTATACCTCCAGAAGTTCCTTTATTAGACATGATTGTTTTAGCTATCCTGGGTTTTTGTTTCCATATGAAATTGATTACTGTTATTATGATATCTGTGAAGAATTGTTTTAGGATTTTGATGGGGATTGCATTGAATCTATAGTGGTTTTTTGGTGATATTTCCATTTTTACTATGCTGATCCAAAAATTCATGAACATGGAAGATCTTCCCATTTTCTGATTTCTTCCCTAATTTCTTTTTTGACAGACTTAAAATTCTTGTCATATAAGTCTTTCACTTGTTTGGTTAGAGTTACCCCAAGATATTTTATATTTCTTATGGCTATTATAAAGGGTGTTGTTTCTCTGATTTATTTCTCAGCCCATTTATCATTTGTATATAATATAGTTACATTTTTTTCAGTTAATGTGTATCCACTGACATATTACTGAAGGTGATTATCATTTTAGAAGTTCCCTTGTAGAATTTTTTGGGTCATTTATATATACTATCATATTATCTGCAAAGAGGGACTGTTTGATTTCTTCCTTTCTAATTTGTATCCCGTTGATCTTCTTTTGTTGCCTTATCACTTTAGCTAGAACCTCAAGTACAATATCAAATAGGTATGGAAAGAGTAAACAGCCTTGTCTTGTCCCTGCTTTTCATTGTATCATTTTGAGTTTCTCTCCATTAAACTTGATGTTGGCTGTTGTCTTGGTGGATATTGCTTCTATTACATTTAGGTATGTTCCTTGTATCCCTTTTCTCTCCAGAACCTTTATCATAAAGTGCTATTGGATTTTGTCAAAGGCCTTTTCAGCATCTAATAAAATGAGTATGTGGTTTTTTTTTCTTTCAGTTTGTTTATATTGTGAATTATATTGACAGAGTTTCATATGATGAATCATGCCTGTATCTCTGGGATGAAGCCTACTGATCATGGTAGATGATTTGTGTGTGTGTCTGTGTGTTCTTGGATTTGGTTTGCCATTACTTTACTGAGTATTTTTGCATCAATATTAATGAGGGAGATTACTCTGTAGTTCTCTTTATTTGTTGCATCTTTGTATGTCTTCAATATCAGATTAATAGTGACCTCATAAAAGAATTTGACAATATTCTTTTTGTTTCTATTGTACAGAGCAATTTGAGGAGTTTTGATGTTAGATCTTCTTTGAAATTCTGAAACCATCTGTTCCTAGGCTGGTTTTTTTTTTTTTGGGTGGGGAGAGACTTTTTTATCAATAAATTCATTTTATTTCTATTAACTCACAAATTAAAAATATCATACAGCTAGTTTAAGAAATCCACTCAAACACATGCCTAGTCCTCATACATGCTTGACAAGTACCTTCTAGACATTATGGGTCCATTTAAATTGCTTTTCTGGTGTTGATTTAAATTTCGTATGTGGAACCTATCAAGAAATTTGTTCATTGCTTTTAGATTTTCTAATTCTGTAGAGTGTAGGTTTTTGAAGTATGACCTAAAGACTCTATATTTCCTCAGAGTCTGTTGTTATGTTCCGTCTTTGTTTCTGGCTTTGTTAATTTGGATATTCTCTCTCTACCTTTTGGTTGATTTGGATAAGGGTTTGTCTATCTTGTTGATTTTCTCAAAGAACTAGCTCTGTTTCATTGATTCTTTATATTGTTCTCTTTGCTTCAATTTTATTGATTTCAGCCCTGAGTTTGATTATTTCCTGTCATTTACTCCTCCTGGGTGAGTTTGCTTCTTTTTGTTCTAGAGCTTTCAGGTGCTATTAAGTCACTAGTGTGACATTTCTCCAAATTCTTGAAGTAGACACTTAATGCTGTGAACTTTCCTCTTAGCACTGCTTTTATTGTGTCCCTTAAGTTTGGGTATGTTGTGGATTCATCTTCATTTAATTATAGAAAGTATTCAATTTCTTTATTTCTTCTGTTACTCAGAGGTGGTTCAGGTGAGAATTTTTCAGTTTTCATGAGTTCTTAGACTTTTTTGTAGTTTGTGTTGTTGAACTCTACCTCTTAACTGTAATATCTTAAAAGTCTAAGTCTCGTACTTAAAATGTCTTAGCTAAGATATGAGAGGATAGTAACTGTGACTATCTAGTCTTTTTGTTCCCCCACAACCTTTCAGGTTGCTTTATTTATTTATTTATTTATTTATTTATTTATTTATTTATTAAAG
>NW_026068137.1:223224-232974 GCF_014885135.2 Alexandromys fortis | reverse complement strand
GATTTCAGTCCGGTGCTCCAATGTGGGTCTCTGTCTCTGTCTCCTTACATCTCCTGATGAAGGTTAATATTCAGGAGTATACCTATATGCTTTTCTTTGGGTTCACCTAATTTAGCTTCTCTAGGATCTCTAATTATAGGCTCACTGTCCTTTATTTATGGCTAGAAACCAAATATGAGTGAGTACATCCCATGTTCCTCTTTTTGGGTCTGGCTTACCTCACTCAGGGTAGTGTTTTCTATTTCCGTCCATTTGCATGCAAAATTCAAGAAGTCCTTGTTTTTTACTGCTGAGTAGTACTCTAATATGTATATATTCCATAATTTCTTCATCCATTCTTCCACTGAAGGGCACCTAGGTTGTTTCCAGGTTCTGGCTATTACAAACAATGCTGCTATGAACATAATTGAGCATATACTTTTGTTGTATGATAGGGCCTCTCTTGGGTATATACCCAAGAGTGGTATTGCTGAGTCCAGGGGTAGGTTGATCCAGAATTTCCTGAGAAACTGCCACACTGCTTTCCAAAGTGGTTGCACAAGTTTGCATTCCCACCAGCAATGGATGAGTGTACCCCTTTCTCTACAACATCTCCAGCAAAGGCTATCATTGGTGTTTTTTTATTTTAGCCATTCTGACAGGTGTAAGATGGTATCTTAAAGTTGTCTTGATTTGCATTTCCGTGATCGCTAAGGAAGTTGAGCATGACCTTAAGTGTCTTTTGGCCATTTGAACTTCTTCTGATGAAAATTCTCTGTTTAGCTCAGTGCCCCATTTTATAATTGTGTTGATTAGCCTTTTACGGTCTAGTTTCTTGAGTTCTTTATATATTTTGGAGATCAGACCTTTGTCAGTTGCGGGGTTGGTGAAGATTTTCTCCCAGTCAGTGGGTTGCCTTTCTGTCTTAGCTACAGTGTCCTTTGCTTTACAGAAGCTTCTCAGTCTCAGGAGGTCCCATTTATTCAATGAGGCCCTTACTGTCTGTGCTGCTGGGGTTATACGTAGGAAGTGGTCTCCTGTGCCCATGTGTTGTAGAGTACTTCCCACTTTCTCTTCTATCAGGTTCAGTGTGTTTGGACTGATATTGAGGTCTTTAATCCATTTGGACTTGAGTTTTGTGCATGGTGATAGATATGGATCTATTTTCATTCTTCTACAGATTGACATCCAGTTTTGCCAGCACAATTTGTTGAAGATGCTTTCTTTTTTTTCCATTGTATACTTTTAGCTCCTTTATTGAAAATCAGGTGTTCATAGGTTTGTGGGTTAAGGTCCGGGTCTTCTATTTGATTCCATTGTTCGACTTCTTTGTTTTTATGCCAATACCAAGCTGTTTTCAATACTGTAGCTCTGTAATAGAGTTTGAAATCAGGGATGGTAATGCCTCCAGACGATCCTTTATTGTATAAGATTGTTTTTGCTATCCTGGGTTTTTTGTTTTTCCATATAAAGTTGATTATTGTCTTCTCAAGGTCTGTGAAGAATTTTGATGGGATTTTGATGGGGATTGCATTGAATCTATAGATTGCTTTTGGTAGAACTGCCATTTTTGCTATGTTGGACTATCTAGTCTTTAACCCAATCAAAGACCTGCTAAGGAAAATTACATTACCTCAGGAAGCAGGAAGTGCAAGCAAGTGACTGCCAAATGATTCAAGAAATGACAGAAACAACTAGTTAATTAGATAGTCACTCAAAGTCTCTCTGTAACATTGAGGCAACCAGGTTTGGCTGTAGGCCTGAAATATCTGACAGGCCATGTTCAGTAGAGGAAAAATTTAAAAGATTGTCCTGTCCTATCTTGGCAAGGTCCAGCAGTCACTTTTTATCAAGGTTTATATTGGGGTTAAGCTCCACTAAACCTCTCAGAATTCAGGAGGAATATAGCAGGCAAAAACTGGCTAAGATATCTGAGCATAAACAAAATAAATTAACTCACAAATTTTTTATTACATCCCATTTATTTTTCCATGCTCTCTCTAATGCTGTCTTTATGTCTCTTTTTTGATGTTTTTCCTTGATATTCTTCATTGTTCCTTGTTGCTCCTCTTCACTGTTTCTGCCCATCCCACAGTTTTCAGTTTATATACCCACAGACATAACAAGCATGTACTTTTTAGGGTTAACAGGATGGACAAGTGACTGAGAAAGTAGGTGCCTTATGTCTCAGAAAGGGCATGGTTGCCAAGCTCCCTGGAAAATACTCAGAGGATTAGGATAGAGCTTGCCCCCCAGGCCAAGCATCCTGGTACTGTATCCACTGGCACCCAGGTGAGAAGGAATGTCTTTCTTTGGAGCTGGTTTAATGACCCGAAATTTTTTTCTTATATATTTTAGAGGTAAAGGGACAAATAGTTAATTTCCTAGACTAAGAGCTTGTGTTAAATGAAAGGTGAAGGTAAGTATAGAATATTGATAGCTTGTTAAGGTAGAGCAAAGGCCAGAAGATTATATTCTCCTGAGTTGGCTGTTAGAGAATTCAGGGCCACCCAGACCTGTTTATCAGTAAGAGCAGACTGTCTCTCTGCTCGGTGTCTCCTACTTATGGCTCCTTTCTTATCATTAAGTCCTGTCAATAGGATAATTGTGGGGAACTAGCTTTATGTATATTTGACTATGAGAACAAAAGTTTTGGCTGAGTGAATGCTTTCATACCAGGGCCCCAGTGTGGGGAAAGGTATCTAGTTGCCAGTACAGGAAAAGTCAGGTTTAAAGAATGATTTATACTCTGCTGGGATATTTTGGGATGAATCCCATTATGGAAGGGAGAATTATCACAACTTCACAAGATTTCTACATAATTGACAGTGACTACCAGAAGACAAGTGTTCCTGAAGCCTTGCAAATTGGGTTCTCCACAAGATCACATTCCTGTGGCTCTGTCCACAGATATGTCAGCTGTACTTTTACTGTATTATACTTGTGGCTCACATCAACATTTCCTTGTATCCTGCTTGTCCAGATCAGACAGCATACTTACTATCACCAGTCAATGCAAGGGCAGTTCTTTGCCCAGTAGGCTAGTTTTGCCAAGAAGAAAACAAACTCCATATGAGGTGTCTTTGGTGCCCATCATTCTCTCATAAATCAGTGCTATCAGAAGCACTAAGTCTAACATTAACAGAATTCTAAATAATTGAAACATTGAATGCCATATTCTGTAGGTCTTTGAGATGTTTGAAGATTACCTGTCTATGTGGAGTACATCTCTGTGCCTCAAGAGAACTTAACTAACATAACTATAAGTAGGATTAATATGGGCAACTATCAGCCTGTAATTCTTATTAACCCATATAGCTTAAAGACTACAGCTTCCCATTATAAAAATAAACAGTCTTTAAACATATATGCAGCATGAAGACAATGACCTTGAAATTGTTACAATATATAGAAATATCTTGATCAGAGGTAGAAATGTATGGCACAATATGACAAAAATATCATTAATTGGTATCAATATATAAAATATATTAAGCAGAAGTAGAAACACACATACAGTATGACAAAAATTATTTTCCATTTCTGCACAAAAACATTGTAAATGGAAATAGGAACATACACAATATGAGAAATAAAATTTTTATTTGTATCAATATTCAAATTATATTAGACAGGAATGCAAAAATACTTTTACATATGTATCAATATATAAGAATCTATACCAATGTAAATTGTCTAAAACTAATAATTGCTAAAATAGTTTACAAGTATATATACTAATCTACTTTATTATCCTATACTATCTATTCCCCCTTTTTCTATTCCAAAAGAGATTCCTGAGTCTAAACTTCATTGTTCCACCCCAGCCCTATTGTAACTTATAACCAATCCCCAACAGATGGTAATAATCCATAACCCTGAGAAAACAAAATCTTTTGGGAGAGGGACTCATAGATCAGATATATTTTTTTTTTTGGTTTGATAATTTTTTATGGATAGCCTTTTCCCTGGGATGGGCATGGTGGTACTAGCATGACCCTGGAAGCTGGAAATGCCTGTAGTCACAGAGAGTCTGGCAGAGTGGGAATTTCATAAGATGGTGTTTGGGAATGTACACCTTACTCAAACCAGCTGGCAGGTCACACGGGCTGACTGCGAGCTGGATTCAAGTGGCTGTTGGTTTAGCCCCACGCTGGGTGTAAAATGTTGGTAAATCCATGAGAGCTCATTTAGGTCGGTAACAAGAATTTATTGGGATACACTTACAGATACATGACAAGGTAAATAGCCACCATAGTCTCCTCTTCTGCCCATGGATGACTAGAACCAGCAGTCTGATCTCTGACCATCACACAAATGAGCAAGCTACCACTTACCACCCCGTCTTTCTTTTAAAGGGGTTACATCAGCAGATAAGAAGCTCTGCCTTTATCCGGTCAGCTAGCCCAAGGTCATGGGCAGAGGAAATACCCACTACAAAACAGTCCTATAATTTTTTTCTTAAGTTTTTATCCAGTTCCAAATCAAGGTAATACTGGGTTTATAAATAGGATTTGTAGCATCCTACCATTTTTATTTTATGAAATAGTTTGTGTGGCATTTAGTTAATACTTCTTTAAAGATCTGATAGAATTCAGAATGAGAAAGAGTCTATACTAACCCCACTTTTGAAAGTTTTTATGTCACAATCTCAGTGTGTGATGTAGGATTCCCCTCTGTATGCTCTGAATACTACTGGTTAATAAAGAAGCTGTCTTGGGCCTGGCAGAGTAGAATGGAGGTAGGCAGGGAAAACTAACCTGAATGCTGGGAGGAAAAGGCAGAGTTGCAAATCGCCATGTAGTCCCACCAGAGACAGATGCTGGGGACAGAACTTTACCCAGTAAGCCACAGCCACATGGCGATACACAGATTAATGCAGATAGGCTATTTAGGATGTAAGAGCTAGCCAATAAGAAGGTAGAGCTAATAGGCCAAACAGTGACTTAATTAATACAGTTTCTGTGTGGGTATTTCGGGTCTGGGCATCTGAAAATAAACAGGTATCCTCTGCACAAGTGTCACAGATTGTTATAGACATGTGTGTGTGTGTGTGTGTGTGAATGTATGTACACTGTTGTTTATTTCTCTGTTGAATTTGGTGGATCATATGTATCTAGAAATTAACATTCTTGTAAGAGTTTCCAATTCAGTAGAACATACGCTTTCAAGGTATTTCATAATGATTTTCTAAATTTTGTTGGTGTCTATTTTTTTTACCTCTATAGAACTTGGGTGTTCTTTCTATTTTTATTATTTTGACTAAGAATTTGTTGAACTGGTTTAAGTCCTGACAACACCAACTCTGTTGTATGAATTCTTGGTGTCTAGATTATTTGTTCCCTCCTTTTTCTTTGATTTATTATTTTATCTCTTTCCCTAACCCTCTCTCCTCCACTGTGTGTGTGTGTCAGAAAGAGAGAGAGAGAGAGAGAGAGAGAGAGAGAGAGAGAGAGAGAGCATGAGTGTGTGCATGTGTGTGTGAGTACCCACATACCACAGGGCTGGAAGTCTATTGTTTGAACTATAGCATGCTGTATATAGGATTTTTTATGGAATTTCCAGCATTTTGGATTATTTTTTAAAGATTTTATCTAATTCATTCTGTTAATTCCACTGAGCGAGTGTAAAGACCATTACCAAATTTAAAGTCAATTAAGTCAGCTTTATTTTACTATATACAGGACTGGCTTTCCAAAGCAGGGTTTAGGAGAACAGTGTATGTGAACCTTTCAGGCCTCCTGATAGAGGAGAAAAGGCACTAGGAATTTCCAGAGGAATTTGGTAATAAATGGACTTGGCACGTGAATTACAGAGCAAACAGCAGTTAAGATTATTTGACGGATCATCTTGGCAGAATACCTTATCTTATCAGGGTAGAGTTAACTGTAGAGTGTGGAACCTGTCAAATTCCAGGAATAGGTTCAAGCCCCCATCAACTTGAGTTTTGCAGTAAATAAAAATGAACTTACATTGACCTTGTAACAAGATAGCTTCTAATCATAGGATATGAAGGCTGGTCTATCAACTCTCATTGAAATCATTTACTTTGGATTTAATATTTCACATAGTAGTGATTCTGCCTCAGATTTTCATGTTTCTTTTATTTATTCATCGGGGCTTCCATATCTCAAGTTATTTTCTTGGTTGGATTTTTCTTCCCATACATGTTGTATTCTTTCAGTTAAGATATTTGCAATATTCTAAGGTAGCTAGTCTGTAGAAAGTTTTAGGTTGTATTCTTCCTCAGTGGACAGAGAAAATATTCATTGCAGAAATGATACAACAGCTAAGTATAATAGTTAAAAACAAGGTGTTCTTCAACTTTTAATATCTTTTAATATTGGGGTATCAGCTAAGTAGCATGTGATGTGTATGAGATAAGAGTTTCTAAGTTGCTATATGGCGATGGCACACACCTTTAATCTGAGCACCCAGCAGGCAGAAAAGGGTGGATCCCTGAGTTCCAGTCCAGTCTCGCCTACACAGAAAGTCCCGGTATAGCTGTGGCTACAAAGAGAAACCCTGTCTTGAAGAAAAAAAAAAGATGGATTAAAAGAACACAAGGGAAGAGAAAAATTAGAGGGAAAGTATTCGGTTTTTGCACAGAAAAAATAAAATACACCTTGGCACTTTATTTTTTGTATTTGTTGTAGAAACATACATTTAAAAAAAAAAACCTAGTTTAGCAAAAAAAAAAAAACTACTGCAAGACTAATGAGAGATATTTATGCAAGGTTAAATATTTCATTTTTATAGTCAGTATGTCTTCTTTGCTGTGGTAGATACTAATTCTTTTCCTCCTGGTGCCATCATAGAGACTATGATGAAACTACATTTCAACTACTATTGAAAGAGAAGTGAACAGTGAGTGCAGTTGCAAGCCATAAAATCCGATCTGTGAGTATGCAGTGTCCAAGTGCAGATTTGTCTCTTGCACACCTGTGCCAAAATCAGCTTTCTCCATTTTCACACCATGGCTTCGTTGCCAAATTTAAATGTCTTTATCCATAGCACTTGCAGATCTTATATCCCTGTCCATGGTATAACCAAGACTTGGTTTAATCTATAGGCCAATCTTTCATTTTCTAGTTAGCTGTTCCTGAGGTATCCATGTCATAGAGGTGGAAAATACAGTTTTGGGTTTTTTTTTTTTAAAGTTTTACTGACTGTAGCAAAAGTCCCACAGTGGTAGACATTACTTACTTTAGGATCATACTCACACATCAGTCTTCATCTTTGCTCTCTGTGCTATTCCTGTCTTAGATGCCCAAGCTGTGCCAGGCCTCCAGTCATATCTTCATTGGCTGGTGGATCTTCTGCTAGATATTTCTGTAACTCTAAGGGATATTTCCTAATTGGTGTGAGCTATCGAATACATTGACATTGTTCCCACTTGTTAGCAAATGCTGTATCCATCTGCTACTACCTCATCAATCCAGGGCTTCTGATCATTGTGAACTTTATAGTATTTGGAATGCTTTTTGTAAAATAATTCTGTCCATTTTAGTTCTTCATTTGCTAATCAGTAGCTTATGCTATCATATCTAAAACTGCAGTATTGTTTGTAACAAACTTTTTCACTTCTTGTTTGAGGATGTCCTTTCTGCCCCACCTAAGCTAGCTTACATCCACCTTAAAATGCTTTAATTGAAAAAAAAAAATAGGGTTATTGAGATGGCTCAGTAAGTGAAGGCATCTTCCTTTAAAAGTTATCCATTTTTTTTATAGATAGTAGACAAATCTTTGAAAGAGAGTCCAGAGTGATACTGAGTTGGTAAAGGTTCTTACTTTCAAGCCTGAAACCTGAATTTAAATTTGATATCCAGAACCAACATAGAAGAAGGAGGAAATCTATTCCATTGACTTCTACAAGCATGTCATTGATATGGATATATGAACAGACACAGACATATGTAGCTAACAGATGAAATGATCACCTAATTTGTTCTAGTATAATAAAAACAGGGGAGTCAGAAATTGAGGTAAATTTTCTAAACAGAATTATAGTTATGAAGTAGCAACAAAATAATTTTATGGTTGAGTTACCACAACATGAAGAACTGTATTAAACAGTCGAAGCATTAGAAAAGTTGAGAACCACTGATTTGAACTTTGGGAACTTCTGTTTCACAATATCTAGGAAAACATGCCAAATCTTCAAAAAGTTAAAGAATAGTTTTAAGTTTTAAATAGAGATTAGAGTTTTGTTTCTCGTGGTAAAATAATGGGAATTAACGTAGAAATCATATATAATTTCCCTTAAAACTGGAATTTAATTAAATCTTTGAAAATCTCTTTAGTGAAATAGCTTATGTAGAAATGTATAATTGTTAATCCCTTAAACTTAGGTTCTCATGAGGAGAGTGTCTGCTAATAAAACTTACACTAAAAGTAGCCACATGGTCACATCATTACAGAAGCAGGTTTGTACAAGATCTGACATGCTGAAGAAGAGCCCAGGCATCTGAAACAAGATAATCCCACAGAACATTAATTCCATCTTTCCTCTCTGATCAAGAATAAAGTACCATTGCTCTTTCAGAGAACATCAGATTCCTGTTATACTATCTCAGAAGTATTGATTTTTTTTTTGTGTGTGTGTGTGTGTGTTAAAAACTGTTACATCCTTCAGGCTCTGGATGGTGGGAAGACAAACACCCCCCACCTGATGCTCAACTGCACAGATGGGGGTTAGCTGGGTACCTGGCTGGCAGGAAGATAGTCGCCGGGGTCTTCCTTGCCCCGGATGTTGGGAAGACAGCTGGGGCACACATGGCGCCACAAGGAAATATTTAGTGGAGATTTGGAAGTAATAAAGAAATGGAATAGTTCATGGGAATAGATACGGGAAGATGCAGAAGGGAAGACACGATTACAGTAAGGAGTTGAGTGAGGAGTTGGAGGCCTGTTTGCTACCTGGATACGTGGTGATGGCAGTGAGTAGGCTGAGGGGCAGATCTGCTTGCCACCTGGTGCCAGGATGATGATATCAGCTGGGCTGATGCCAAGGCCCACATGGGCTTCCTGGTTTCTACAGTAGCCATGGTCTGTGTTGATATCCATTGCTCCTGGTACTGTAGAGTGTTTGCAGATTCCAGTGACCTGGGCCTCCGTCTGTGTTTTGGACCAAACTCCATGCTGCTACTGGGACCATACTGATCGGGGTAGCCTTTGCTGCTACCTGGGACTATGGAGCTAAGCAGGCCTGGGCTGCTGCCAAAGACCATATCTGGGTCCATGGTCCTACCACAGCTGAGGTCAATGTTGACTCCCATGTCACTGCGAGCCTGTGGTTCGGACCACAACCTGTGACCTGTGACCTGTATGATGGAGCCATACTTCTACCAGATTCATCCTGATCCAAGTTCCCGGGGCTACCACATGGAGTTAGGGTGTCAACCAGGCTGAACTGCTGCCTGAGGGCATGTCTGGGTCTGTGGCCTAGCTGTAGTCAGGGTCTGTATAGCAGGATTAATAAAAAAGGCAGAGATAGAAACTGACCTTGTTCAACCTGAAGGTCAGAAAAAGCAAAGCATCCAGCCCCTGGCTCTTACCTCTACTGATGGAGGTGGGTCTTATAATAATAAAGAAACTGCCTCGGCCCTCATAGGACAGAAAATTAGGTAGGCGGAGTAGACAGAAGAGAATGCTGGGAAAAAGCTTAGTGAGAGTCGCCATGATGCTCCCACTCCAGACAGACGCAGGTTAAGATCCTCTCTGGTAAGCCAGCTCATGGGCTACACAGAATATTAGAAATGGGTTAGAACA
>NW_026068137.1:159459-220467 GCF_014885135.2 Alexandromys fortis | reverse complement strand
GCAGGTTAAGATCCTCTCTGGTAAGCCAGCTCATGGGCTACACAGAATATTAGAAATGGGTTAGAACAATATGTAAGAGCTAGCCAATAAGAAACTGGACCTAGCCGGGCCAGGCAGTGTTTGAAAGAATACAGTTTCCGTGTAATTATTTCTGGGTATAAGCTAGCCATGCGGGCGGCCGGGTGCCAGGGACGCAGCCCTGCCGCTCCTATTTCAACACTCTACCTTAGTCCGAAATGACGATCCTGCCTGCAGGAATTTCAGGAATGAGACTGTGTGTGAGAGCTATCTCCTCCCCTTTTATATTCTCCTCTAGTTCTGGAATTAAAAGCATGCACTATCACCCAGTTTCTATGACAAATTAGCATGTCTACTGGGATTAAAGGTGTGTCACCACTGCCTGGCTGATCAGTGTGGCTATCTTTCACTCTAAACTTCAGGCAAGCTTTATTTGATAAAATACAAATAAAATATCTCTACAGGTCTGTGATGAAGCCTGTGGCCCAGGTTGCTACTAGGGCCAATACAGAGTTCTGGACAAAAGACTGCAACTTGGTTTGAGTCTCAGGGCCACGTCACAGCAGGGGACATTCAGATACGAGTGGACTGTGCTGCTACATGGGGTCATGGTGTCATCTAGGCCCGGGCTGCTGCTGAAGGCCATGTCAGGGTTTGTGGCCCTTTAGCAGCTGGGGGCTGGACTGACGCACGGGGCCCCTGTTCCCACCATGAGCTATGAGGGTGCCCAGGGTCAGATCAGTCACCTGAGTCCAGGTTGGTGTCTAAGGGCCAGGAAGCTTCCGGATCTAAGTATACTGCACTGCTACACACAAAGTCCTGGTGATGTCTGGGCCAGAGCAACAGCTGAGGGCCATGTCAGAGTCCATGGCCCTATTGACAACAGGGTCTGTGATGATGTCCAGTGCACCTGCTACCATGGACGGTTGTGCAAACACCACAGCTCGAGGCCATGTTGGTATCTCAGGGCCATACTGCTGCTGGGGCAGTGGTGATATCCAGACCCAGGCACTGGAGCCTTATGGTTCTACCATGACTGGGGTCTGTGCTGAAGTCCAGATCCTGCACTTCCACCAAAAGTCACATAGAGGCTCAAGGTTAGAGCCACAACCATTCCTACCTGAGTGGCCAATCCTTCCACCCACAGCCAGGTGATGTGGGAAGTCCTTTTGTATATGCGTTGCTTTCCTTGGTTAATGAATAAAGAAGCTGCTTTGGCCTGTGATAGGGCAGAATAGAGCCAGGCGGGGAAAACTAAATGAGTGCTGGGAGAGAGTAGGCAGAGTCAGTAAGAAGCCCTGTAGTCCCGCTGGAGACAGGTGCCGGACAGAACTTCACCCGATAAGCCACAGCCACGTGGAAATATACAGATTAATAGAAATGGGCTAACTTAAGATGTAAGCGCTAGCTCAAAATATGCTTAAGTTATTGGCCAAACGGTATTACAAATACCAGGATGTCTACTAGGCCAAGCTGCTGCCAATGGCCATGTCTGAGTCTGTGGTCCGGCTATAGCTGGGGCATATGTGGATGTCTGTGGCCTGTGTCACCTCATGGCCCTGGGAACCATGCAAGATGAAATCAGAGGGCTATGCTGAGCCTTTGCTAGCTCTGGGAGAGCTGGCCTTGCCTCTCGCTGGACACCACAGCGAGAGCTGGACCCTGCATGCTGGAGAAGATGGCTCCCATCACATCACAGACCAGGGTGAACTATCCCCGAAGGCATGCATGTAGGAAAGCAGACTCCGTTCACTTGCCCAAGGTGGGTGACCCCAGGGGCCTGGACTGACCAGCTTGGCTACTATCCAGGCCTACAGCTTGGCCGTGGGTTAATCTAGCCTAGCACCTACCCCATCTAGGACCGACTGGAGTTGGTGAAGGGACTGGTCCTGTGGAATGACACCCGCAAAATCTCCAAAACCAGTGGCAGCCACAGGATGTCCCAGAGGAGTTCCGGTGAGGATCCAGTGATGCTGCACTAGAAACCAGAGGCCTTGGACCAGACCAGTGACTCACTGCAATGAACATTTGACAGTAAAGCTGATGAACGAAGAGGTATACTGTATGCACACTGAAACCTCCATTGCCACCAGGATGGATGAAAAGGTGTTGGAGAAGCAGGAACGAAGGAGAAATTAAGAGATTTTTCTGTTGTGGCTCTTGTTTTGTTTTTGTTGTGGGTCTTTTGTTTGTTTCGTTTTTGTTTGGGGGTTGTTTTGCTTCTAATTTTGTTCTCTTGATTGCTTACTGTGAATCGTTTTCTTATGTGGGGTGTGTGTGGCAGGGATGAGGGGGGCATAGGGAGGACAAGGAAGTGAATAGAATTGGGGTGCATGATGTGAAACTTGCAAAGAGTCAATAAAGAAGTTATTTTTTTTTTAAAGTTTTGTGGAAGCTGAGATGGCTCAGAGGTTAAGAGCAGAGGTTGTGAGTTCAACTTCCAGAAAACACATGGTGGCTCCTGACCATCTATAATGGCATTTGAGGCCTTCTTTTGGCATGCAGATGTATATGCAAATGGTACCCATGTATACATAAAATACATAAATAAAAATATCACACTGAAGAAACTGTAAGAAGGTTAGTAAATACTTTTTAAAAAAATTGTAAGAATTTTTTCTGCTTCTTTACATGGACAGTGGGTAAAGATTTCAAGGAACCCCTAAAACAAAAGAGGTTCTGATAAAATGAATAGAATTCTAAGCAAAGAGCTCCAACTAATCAGTAATGTATGAAAGTTGCTTCCTCATTCCAACTCTCAAAAACTAAAGTTACTTTTGAATGTGAAGTTCAACATTTATAGACACAGTTTTCTGTAATTCTTTCACCTAGTTTATTACACATAAAGAGGTTTCGAAAAGCCTAGAAAATTTAAAGAACAGAAATGAAATGAGACAATGTACCCAATTACCTTGTAAATTACCTTGTGTTGTTGTAAATGAAAAAGTTACATGATGAAATGAAGTAAGTGTGCTCTGAGTAAATCATATTTACAAAGATTAATTTCATTAACAACCTTTATTTTCTCTTCTTGTTTGGCAGTGGTGGAGATCAAAAATAAGGTAAAAAAGTTGCATAAGTGTCCAAAACTGGATTCTAACCCTAGCTTTCTTTCCACCTCATAAGTATTTAATATCTGCATACCCCTTAACTCTTTTTAAATTATCAACACCAGGCATTGCAACAGTGTTTCCATAACAACAGTATAGAGAACAAAGGGTATCTCCATATTGCATTCTTAATTCTTAAAGTTCCTAATCAATCATGCTGACATGCGAGATATATTTGAAAAGTACAGCCTAATACATATTTTCTGAGAACCACAAACTCGTTTGAAACGATGGTGCTTTCTCTGTCCATTACTAGGCATCTATTGGGAAAACTCATACATCCATGCTCCTGGCTTACAGTGAGCAAGGAAATTGGGAGATTTTTAAGACATCTGACGGAATGGACTTAAGTATTTCCATTGACATAAGAAAGATAACTGGCATGAGCTTTTATATTTTAAATAACATGACAAGGGGAAAGCAAACGAGCAAAGATAAATGGCATATGCTCTTAAAACCTAACCTCACACTGGTAGCAGTTTGTTGAATGATATTTTCTGGAATCATAACTAGGGGCAGCAGTAGTGATGCACTGTGATGATCATGTATACAAATATATAAAACTAGCAAGCACGCCACAGCCCATTACACCCAAAAGAAATACACATGGTTTGATGACTTTAACAAACTTTACACTAAGTAACTATGGCAAAGTAACATTGTAGGCTAGGGTTAATGTTCCTCAGTTTGGATGTATTTAACATAAATCACCTTTAAAAGGATGCAATTTATGAAATCTAAGAAGCACTGGTATTAGTGGAAAATAGAGTTCAATATATTTTAATGAAATATTTAGTAGATAACAAGTAAAACAGGAAAAAGCAAGGCCTTAAAAAGTAATACTAGTAAAGTAGGAAATTCTCCTCAGTAACTAGGATGAAACAGAAACAAGGAAAAACAGTAACATCCTGGATATCTACCTGAACATTCAAAAATAATCTGAATCACGAAAATGAACAAAATTGCCACCCTTTAAAAGTGAGATTAACTCGTACTCATAAATCACTACTTCCTCTCACTATATCGCAACCTTCCAGGAGAGACCATTATTACAACACAAAAGACAGAACTATATTCAACCACAAAGTACTTTTAATAAATAGGAACCGCAAACTACATTAAAGTGTATTCAAGTCATTTAAAACAATTATTAAGCAGGTTAGAAATTGCACCTAGTGGGGACTAACACTATCATTAATCACAATTGAAAAGATTCACTAAAATTCATTACATTTTATTGAGATACACGGTATGGTCGTGTTCATTTTTTGTCCAGAGAAACACATCAGCCTAATATATTTTATGTTTCGATGAGCAAAGAAACACTTATAATAAAAGTTGAACAATATAAACACAAAAGAAATTTTACATCTTAAAAACCAGTTTCAAACTGATGAACATGGCAATAGGTTTTAACTTTTTAAAGATACACAGTTTCAAGCACGGTGTGGCACATCTGTCTGAGTTTGAGGTCAGCCTGGTCTCCATAGTGAGTTCCTAGAGAGACAGACCTAGGTAGAGAGATAATGTCTCAATAAATAAAAGAAAGAACAGTTCAAAAATGGCAATTGGGGCTGGTGATGAGACCCAATGAGTAAAACTGCTTGCTGAGCAAGCCTGGCAGGGAATAAAATCTTGAATTTCGTCCACTGAGCTCCACATCTCTACTACGGCACACACACAAACACACACACACATAAATAAATAATCAAACATCAAAAACTTTAAAAGAAAATATACACTAAAATTACAAAATATAAAATCTATGTAAAAACGTTACTCTCAGAAAAAATCTAAGTATGCACCTAAATTTAGGAAACTGGCAAACAATAATAGCTTAAAAAAGTACATGCCAGAAAATGACAGCCAGAAAATACTAACAATGGACAAATATATTTTTCAACTTCACATGAAACACGACAACTCAAAATATACCTAAAAATTAAGCATACTCGGATGGTTACAAATGCCATCTGAATTTGACAAACCCAATACAGCTTTCTACCAAAGGAAACTGTATTATTACTTGATTTAAAAACTGCTATTAAATTGAAATTCAATTGATTTACCAAACAGATTTTATCACCAAAACTCAAATAGTTTCTTTATTCAGGTGTTAGTGTTATTCCTTCATAGAGGTTATTGTTATTCCTTGCAGCGTCCCGGTGGCTTTCCACTGTGGGTTAAAGTTCCTGTTGTGCCCCAGCTTTGCAACCATGAGGAAAACAGGCAGGTAGAATCATGCCAAAGTTATTATACTTGCCAAACCATACTTTAAAAGTTTTTTTTAATTAAGTCAAGCAGTCTTGTATGTACATAAGAAAGGAACAAAAATTACAATATTTAATTTTTTAGTGTATTTCAGTAATATTCTACCAAATATTGCTTCCAGCCCTTCACGTTTCTTGCTTATACAATGATCATCTACAGGAGAAAATTTAATGACTCTTATCTGAAACAAACTTTACTCAATGTTGCCATCCTCTAAACCTCCACTGCCCTACTGTTGGAATAAAAGGCATGTATCAACATGCCTGGTACAACAACAGATTGTATCCTATGTACGCTTGCTATGTAAGAAAAAATTATACAGCTACTGATCTCATATCCTCTCACTTTCTCTCCATACTTCCTTTATTCCTTGCAAGCTGGCTATGAAAACGCTCACATGATTTACATTGGTATAAATTCTATCCACTGGATTTCTTCTCATTGTGAATTCTTTCATGTTGGTGAAGGTATGTCGAACATGTGAAGGCTTTCCCGCATTGTTCACACACATATGGCTTCTCTCCAGTGTGGTTTCTTTCATGGATTTGAAGGGATTTTGAAAAAGTGAATGCATGCCCACACTGCACACATACATATGGTTTCTCTCCGGTGTGAATCCTTTCGTGATTGTAACAAGCTCTATGCTGGATGAAGGCTTTCCCACACTGTTTACATGAATAAGGTTTCTCTCCAGTGTGAATTCTTTCATGTTTGTGAAGGTATGTGGAACACGTAAATGCTTTCCCACACTGCTTACAAACATAGGGCTTCTCTCCAGTGTGAATTCTTTCATGGATGTAACAGGCACTGGAATAGGTGAAAGCTTTCCCACAATGTTTACATGAGTAAGGCTTCTCTCCAGTGTGAATTCTTTCATGGATCAGAAGCTGAGAAGAACGAATGAAGGCTTTCCCACACTGCTTGCAAACGTAGTGTTTCTCTCCAGTGTGAGTTCTTTCATGATTGTTACGGGTTGTGGGATCACTGAATGCTTTTCCACAATGCTTACATAAATACGGCTTCTCTCCAGTGTGAATTCTCTCATGTTTACGAAGGTATGAAGAACGTCCAAACACTTTCCCACACTGCTTACATGCATAAAGTTTTTCCCGGGTGTGACTCCTTTCATGTTGGAGAAGGTGGTAAGAATGAATACATGCTTTCCCACATTGTTTACACACATAAGGTCTGTCTCCAGTGTGAGTTCGTTCATGATTGTAACAGGCCCTGGGATGGATGAAAGCTTTTCTACAGTACTTACATGCAAAAGTCTTCTCTCTAGTATGAGTTTTATGATGTTTGATAAGGTGACTAGAATTAATGAAGGCTTCGCCACACTGCTTACACACAAATGTCTTTTCTCCAGTTTGGAGTTTTTCATAAGACTGAACATAACTACACGCCATGAGAGCGGCTTCAAACTGCTTATATTCAAGGACGTTATCTCCACTGCGCGTTGCTTGAGAATCCTGAGCAGAAGCAAGACTCCTCCAGTGCTCATTAAAGAGTTTATTTTCACAGGGTTTCTCTCTGGAAAGATTCTCAAGGGTAAGAGAGGACTCGGAATACGTAAAATCTTTCCAATATTTCTTATGTTTAAAAGACTTGTCCATATCTTCCTGATACTCATATGGCTTCTCTACAGTTGGATCACTGCGATGCGCATCTGATTGTGAAAGACCAATGGCATCATTTGCACACACACTGTTGTCACAGACTGCTATTCCAGGAGGCATGTCCTCATTACCAACAGGCTCTTGAATCTGCCGGTGGGTTTCTCCATACTGAATACCACATTCAGATTCATATAATCCTTTAACCACATGAGTGCTGAAAAAAAAAATGAAAAGAATATTACTATAGTTTTATGGCTAGCCAAGAGAGATACTGGAGGTTGGGTATTGAGGTGCACACTTGCTACTGCAGTATTTAGAAGGCAAGGGCAAAGGGACTACAAGTTCGAAGCTAACATAAACCACATAGAAAGAGCTCACCCTAGGGGAAAAAGAGTTGTGACTATTGCCACAAGAATTTATGCCTAAAAAAAAATTGAACAGGGGCTGGCGAGATGGCTCAGCAGTTAAGAGCACTGACCGCTCTTCCAGAGGTCCTGAGTTCAATTCCCCGCAACCACATGGTGGCTCACTGCCATCTGTAATGAGATCTGGTGCCCCCTTCTGGTATGCAGGTGCACATGGAAGGAATGTTGTATACATAATAAATAAATAAATCTTTAAAAAAAAGAAAGAAAAATTGAACAGTGAGCCACAGGCCCTGGGAAAAACACAATTTTCTTAGTTTCTCTAATAACATTTTGTCTCCTAAAACAATCCACATGATTACAAAAAGAATGGTGTAAAAACACTGCAGATACACAGTAATTTGTTCAGCCCATGTTACATTTTATTCTTTAACTATTCCTATTTCATGGTTGGCTCATATGTGACAAACATGGTCTTTGCCAAAGTTACCAACGTTGAATAGTCTTGATGCAAAATGGTGTGGGTCAGGCTTTATGGAATTGGGATAGCTGAGTATTTTGTTTTAAAGATTTATTTATTTATTGTGTATACAGTATACTGCCTGCATGCATGTCTGCAGGCCAGAAGAGGGCACCAGATCTCATTGCAGATGGTTGTGAGCCACCATGTGGTTGCTTGGAATAGAACTCAGGACCTTTAGAAGAGCAGGCAATGCTCTTAACCACTAAGCCTTCTCTCCAGACCAATAGCTGAGTCTTTTTAACATAGTTATTGAAGCTACATTACAATTTATCCCAAACACACTTTTATTCACGTATGTTTTACATTCAAAGTCTAAAGGTAACTCGAAAAACTATATTAAATAATTTTGTGCACACAGTAAAGTTTTCGTATAATGAAAGAATTGGGGAAAAGTCTCATATAGCTTAGGTTGCGTGGTATTATGCAATATTACATCACAAAGTTGGGATCCTTCAATTCTGAATGCTCAAGTTCAATGAAGTTTCAGATTAAATCAATTTACATTTAGCTGTATTTGGATTATTTACTTGGGTATCAGATTTTCTACTACTTTCAAATTTTTACTGTAAATTCTTTTGTTGTTGTTGTTGTTGAGTGTAAATTACCTCAGATTTCTCCTAATACTTTGGTAGTCCTCTCCAATATTTTCTTCCTCTGTTTTCCCTGAAAGGCAAACCCAAGGAAAGTTTGGTTACATATTACATTAAAAATCATTACATTCTTATCTTCCGCCCCGTGGTAAAATGCAAAAAAGCATACAAATATTTTATTTTTTAGCCTTTTAATATTTCAAATTAGGCAACTACACAGAAGAGCAAGAAACAGTTACTTTTGTGAATGAATAAGAAAAATAATTATGCTGTATTTTTTTACCTATGGAGATCAGGTTGCTAAAGGTTTCCTTCATCACATCTCTGTAGAGCTCCTTTTGATAAGAATCCAACAAAGCCCACTCTCCTAGAGTGAAGTTCACAGCCACGTCCTCAAAGGTCACTGGCTCCTGAAAGAATCCACAGACACTTAATAAGACTAATGGTGAGAAAACACGGGAGATCCAGAGTGCCTTAATCCCTTCACTTCATGCCTGTTCTTCATCTGTTTCTTCTATATCATGATTAGCACTACTTTTCACTAGTTACAAATAGTGAATACACACTTAGTATTCATTCTAACTTGTGCACTGTCGCAAATCCTCAGTCCAGTAAGGAACTGCATGACAAATGAGCAACACAACACCAGCACCTCTTATGATGTTTGCCTTGATACTCTTTGGACAGTGCATCTTTAGTAATTTGGAACCCACCAGATTTAGAAATGTCTACTTGTCAATAGAAGCTAATTATGAAGCCTGAGGACACCCACTGGAACAGAAACAATTAGCTTAATGGTAAAGGGGGAATCACCGCCATGCAATGCTTTATAGTATTCTATATACTCTTAGTATCTTTCCAACTTTCTACCTATTTCTGACATACTAAGAATCTGAAACCCCAATGAAACTTGGATGAATTCTCTCTTATCAAGATGACGAATGTGCCCAGGTATGGTGGTGCACATATTAATTCCAACACAGAGGAGCAGGGGGCAGATGGATCTCTGTGAATTCAAGGCCAGTGTCGCCTATGTGGCAAATTCAAGGACAGACAGAGCTACACATATAGTGAGACCCTGACTCAAACAAAGAAAAAGACTGTGGATGTCAGCCCTACACAGAACATTTTAATCAGTTCCCCCCTTAGCCCAAGGCTAAGGGAACATCATAGAAGAGGTAGAAAGAATTTAAGAGCCAGAAGAGGAAAGGGGTGCTACAAAATGCTGACTTCTGGGTATCACGTGACTACTGTGCCTGTGAAGTCATGGTATCTATGTTAGCCTACACGAGATCAAGTCAGACAAAATCCTGGCATAAACAGAGAGATACTCTCCAATCCTCAATCCTTACTAAGGAGCTAGTGGCAGATGGTAGCTGCTGGGGAGGGAGAAGCGCTCTTCTTTTACTGTGTAGCCACTGGGAGTTTCCTATGCTCCAGTGAATGGTACGATACCATGCACATATTGGCAGTACTGATTAAACTTAATGGTTTACAAGGAAAAAAAGACATGAAGTTGGGCAATAGTCATATTAGGGAGGATATACAGAAAGTTTCAGGTGGAAGTAGATATAATCATATTTTATTATGCACACATACAAAATTCTCATAGAATAAAAATGTAAAAAAAAATCTCATCATTGGTCTGATAAATAACATGAAAGATCTTCTGTCAAAATGTGTTACACCAAGGCCAGATAAGGAAGATTGCTGCCGAACTTGGTAGCATGGGTTGCATCCCTGGCCTATATGATAAAAAAAGAGAACCAACTTCTGAAAGCTGTCCCTGACCCCCACTCTCTGTTGCGGTCCAAGCACATCACAGCCAGCCCTACGAATAAATACAATGAAAACAAATCAAAGCAAGGCATAACTTTATGAAAGAGAAATAACAAGCTCAGGCTCTTTCTGATGTGTTTTCTGGGACATTGAGTGAAATATGTGACAACAATGGCAATCTCTCCCAGAAGATAAGAACAGAAGGGAGGCAGCTGGCGCGGGCTGGACCGGCAGGTACTGACACAGTGGCAGGCAACGCAGGCAGCAGGGACCAGCGCAACACTGAGAGCAGATCGCCCCAGGACAATTAAATCAAAGAGGTAGGCCTTTGGTTGGCGAGGTCCCTGGCAAACAGGGAACCTGGTTCTTTTCCTGAAGACCCGTCTGAGGGGTGAAAGGGGTCTTGGCCCCTGGCAGGAGCCAGGAAACAGAACGAGGGCATTTTGCAAGAGGAGCCTCTGGGCAGCAGGGAAACCTGATCTGGTTTTAAAAGACCAATTAGAGAGCATCAATAGGAGGAGATGGGCAGGCGCCAAGGCAAAAATTCACCCAATAATCTGAAAAACAACATGAAAGCACCAGAACCCAATGATCTTACAACAGAAAGTCTTGACCACTCTAACACTGAAGAAGTGGAAAAAATCGACTTTATGAAAGCAATAGAGTCCCTTAAACAATATGTAAAAAACACCTTTATAGAAATGGATGAGAAGTATAACAAAAAGTTTGAAGAATTGAGTAAATACGTACATGAGACCCAGGAGACCCATGAGACCCATGTAAATACGTACATGAGGTAATGGAAACAGTTCAAGAATTGAAAACTGAAATGGAAGCAAGGAAGAAAGCACAAACGGGGGACCAGCTGGATACGGAAAATCTAGGTCAACGAGCAGAGCCTACAGAAACAAGCATAATCAATAGAATACAAGAAATAGAAGAAAGAATCTCAGATTCTGAAGACACCATAGAGAAAATAAACGCACTGATCAAAGAAAACAGCAAAGCCAACAAATTCTCATCACAAAACATTCAGGAAATATGGGACACAATAAAAAGACCAAACCTGAGAATAATAGGAATAGAAGAAGGGGAAGAATTACAGCTCAAAGGCCCAGAAAATATATTTAACAAAATTATGGAAGAAAACTTTCCCAACATAAAGAAAGATATTCCTTTGAATATCCAAGAAGCATACAGAACACCAAACAGACTGGATCAAAGAAAAGCATCCCCTCGCCATATAATAATCAAAACACAAAATATACAGGTTAAAGAAAGAATATTAAGAGCTGCAAAGGAAAAAGGCCAAGTAACTTATAAAGGTAAACCGATCAGACTTACACCTGACTTCTCTATGGAAACCATGAAAGCCAGAAGGTCCTGGATAGAGGTTCTTCAAAAACTAAGAGACCATGGATGCAAACCCAAACTTCTATACCCAGCCAAGCTAGTATTCACTATCAATGGAGAAAACAAGACATTCCAGGATAAGAACAAATTTAAACAATACGTAGCCACAAATCCAGCGCTACAGAAAGTAATAGAAGGAAAATCGCAACCCAAGGAATCCAACATTGCCAACACTGACTACAATAACTCAGGAATCTAGCGAACCTTCACCAGTACAACTCAAAGAAGGGACACACACAAACTCTACTACCGAAAACAGTAAGAATAACCGGAGTAAACAACCACTGGTCACTAATATCACTTAATATTAATGGTCTCAATTCACCTATAAAAAGGCACAGGCTAAGGGATTGGATACGAAAACAGGATCCAACATTCTGCTGTTTGCAAGAAACACATCTCAACCACAAAGACAGGCATCTACTCAGAGTAAAAGGTTGGGAAAAGGTCTTTCAAGCAAATGGTCCTAACAAAAAAGCAGGTGTGGCCATACTAATTTCCAACAAAACTGACTTCAAACTAAAATCAATCAGAAGAGATCGAGATGGACACTTTATACTCATAACAGGAACAATTCATCAGGATGACATCTCAATCCTGAATATCTATGCCCCTAATATAAAAGCACCCACTTATGTAAAAGAAATATTTCTAAAACTCAAGGCAGACATAAAACCACACACACTAATAGTAGGAGACTTCAACACACCTCTCTCTCCAATGGACAGGTCAATCAGACAGAAACCTAATAGAGAATTAAGAGAATTATTGGAGGTAATGAAGCAAATGGACTTAACAGACATCTACAGAACACTCCACCCAAATAGGAAAGAATATACCTTCTTCTCTGCAGCTCATGGAACCTTCTCAAAAATTGACCATATACTCGGAAACAAAGGAAACCTCCACAGATACAAAAGAATATCAGTGTCCACCTGTGTCTTATCAGATCACCACGGATTAAAGTTAGATGGCAACAACTATGCTACCCCCAGAAAGCCGACAAACTCATGGAAACTGAACAGTCAACTACTGAACCACACCTGGGTCAAGGAAGAAATTAAGAAAGAAATTAAAGTCTTCCTTGAATTTAATGAAAATAAAGAGACAACATACTCAAACCTATGGGACACGATGAAAGCAGTGCTAAGAGGAAAGTTCATAGCACTAAGTGCCCACTTAAAGAAAACAGAGAAAGCATACATTGGGGACTTAATGGCACACCTGAAAGCTTTAGAAAAAAAAGAAGCAGAGGTGCCCAGAAGGAGTAGAAGACTGGAAATAATCAAACTGAGGGCAGAAATCAACAAAATAGAAACACAGAAAACAGTCCAAAGAATCAATGAAACAAAAAGTTGGTTCTTGGAGAAAATCAACAAGATCGACAAACCCCTATCCAAACTAACTAAACAACAGAGAGAGAACACGCAAATAAATAAAATCAGAAATGAAAGGGGGGACATAACCACAGACACAGAGGAAATCCAGAGAATCATTAGATCTTACTATAAAAGCCTGTATGCCACAAAACTGGAAAATGCAAAAGAAATGGACATTTTTTTAGATAAGTACCATATACCAAAGCTAAACCAAGACCAGGTGAATGATCTAAATAGACCTGTTAGTCGCGAAGAACTAGAAACTGTTATCAAAAATCTCCCTTCCAAAAAAAGCCCAGGACCAGATGGGTTCAACGCAGAATTCTACCAGAACTTCCAAGAAGAGCTAATACCTATACTCCTTAACGTATTTCACAATATAGAAACAGAAAAGTCATTGCCAAATTCCTTTTATGAAGCTACAGTTACCCTGATACCAAAACCACACAAAGACCCAACCAAGAAAGAGAATTACAGGCCTATCTCACTCATGAATATCGACGCAAAAATTCTCAATAAAATACTGGCAAACCGAATTCAAGAACACATCAGAAAAATTATCCATTATGATCAAGTAGGCTTCATCCCAGAGATGCAGGGCTGGTTCAACATACGCAAATCTATCAATGTAATCCACCATATAAATAGACTGAAAGAAAAAAACCATATGATCATTTCATTAGATGCGGAAAAAGCATTCGACAAAATTCAACACCCCTTTATGATAAAGGTCTTGGAGAGAATAGGGATACAAGGGTCATACCTAAATATAATAAAAGCTATCTACAGCAAACCGACAGCTAACATTAAATTAAATGGAGAAAAACTCAAAGCCATCCCACTAAAATCAGGAACAAGACAAGGATGTCCACTCTCTCCATACCTCTTCAATATAGTGCTTGAAGTTCTAGCAATAGCAATAAGACAACATAAGGGGATCAAGGGGATTCGTATTGGAAAGGAAGAAGTTAAGCTTTCGTTATTTGCAGATGACATGATAGTATACATAAGCGACCCCAAAAATTCTACCAAAGAACTCCTACAGCTGATAAACACCTTTAGTAGCGTGGCTGGATACAAGATCAACTCCAAAAAATCAGTTGCCTTCCTATACACTAAGGATAAGGAAACAGAGAGGGAAATCACAGAAGCATCACCTTTCACGATAGCCACAAAGAGCATAAAATATCTTGGGGTAACCCTGACCAAGGAAGTGAAAGATCTATTTGACAAGAACTTCAAGTCTTTGAAGAAAGAAATAGAGGAGGACACCAGAAAATGGAAGGACCTCCCTTGCTCTTGGATTGGGAGGATCAACATAGTAAAAATGGCAATTCTACCAAAAGCAATCTATAGATTCAATGCAATCCCCATCAAAATCCCATCAAAATTCTTCACAGATCTGGAGAAGACAATAATCAACTTTATATGGAAAAACAAAAAACCCAGGATAGCCAAAACAATCTTATACAATAAAGGAACGTCTGGAGGCATTACCATCCCTGACTTCAAACTCTATTACAGAGCTACAGTATTGAAAACAGCTTGGTATTGGCATAAAAACAGAGAAGTCGACCAATGGAATCGAATAGAAGACCCTGACTTTAACCCACAAACATATGAACACCTGATTTTCGATAAAGGAGCTAAAAGTATACAATGGAAAAAAGAGAGCATCTTCAACAAATTGTGCTGGCAAAACTGGATGTCAATCTGTAGAAGAATGAAAATAGACCCATATCTATCACCATGCACAAAACTCAAGTCCAAGTGGGTGAAAGACCTCAATATCAGTCCAAACACACTGAACCTGATTGAAGAGAAAGTGGGAAGTACTCTACAACACGTGGGCACAGGAGACCACTTCCTACGTATAACCCCAGCAGCACAGACAGTAAGGGCCTCATTGAATAAATGGGACCTCCTGAGACTGAGAAGCTTCTGTAAAGCAAAGGACACTGTTGCTAAGACAGAAAGGCAACCCACTGACTGGGAGAAGATCTTCACCAACCCCACAACTGACAAAGGTCTGATCTCCAAAATATATAAAGAACTCAAGAAACTAGACCGTAAAAGGCTAATCAACCCAATTATAAAATGGGGCACTGAGTTGAACAGAGATCTCTCAACAGAAGAAGTTCAAATGGCCAAAAGACACCTAAGGTCATGCTCAACTTCCTTAGCGATCAGGGAAATGCAAATCAAGACAACTTTAAGATACCATCTTACACCTGTCAGAATGGCGAAAATCAAAAACACCAATGATAGCCTTTGCTGGAGAGGTTGTGGAGAAAGGGGTACACTCATCCATTGCTGGTGGGAATGCAAACTTGTGCAACCACTCTGGAAAGCAGTGTGGAGGTTTCTCAGGAAATTTGGGATCAACCTACCCATGGACCCAGCAATACCACTCTTGGGAATATACCCAAGAGAGGCCTTATCACACAACAAAAGTATATGCTCTACTATGTTTATAGCAGCATTGTTTGTAATAGCCAGAACCTGGAAACAACCTAGATGCCCTTCAATTGAAGAATGGATGAAGAAAGTATGGAATATATACATATTAGAGTACTACTCAGCAGTAAAAAACAAGGACTTCTTGAAGTTTGCAGGCAAATGGATGGAAATAGAAAACACCATCCTGAGTGAGGTAAGCCAGACCCAAAAAGAGGAACATGGGATGTTCTCACTCATATTTGGTTTCTAGCCATAAATAAAGGACATTGAACCTATAATTCGGGTTCTTAGAGAAGCTAAATAAGAAGGAGAACCCAAAGAAAATCATATAGGCATCCTCCTGAATATTAAACTTCATCAGGCGATGAAAGGAGACAGAGACAGAGACCCACATTGGAGCACCGGACTGAAATCTCAAGGTCCAAATCAGGAGCAGAAGGAGAGAGAGCACAAGCAAGGAACTCAGGACCGCGAGGGGTGCACCCATACACTGAGACAATGGGGATGTTCTATCAGGAACTCACCAAGGCCAGCTGGCCTGGGTCTGAAAAAGCCTGGGTCAAAACTGGTCTCGCTGAACATAGCGGACAAGGAGGACTACTGAGACCTCAAGAACAATGGCAACGGGTTTTTGATTCTACTGGACCTATTGGTTTCGTGGGAGCCTAGGCAGTTTCGTGGATGCTCACCTTACTAGACCTGGATGGAGGTGGGTGGTCCTTGGACTTCCCACAGGGCAGAGAACCCTGATTGCTTTTTGGGCTGACGAGGGAGGGGGACTTGATTGGGGGAGGGGGAGGGAAAGGGGAGGCGGCGGTGGGGAAGAGACAGAAATCTTTAATTAATAAATAAATAAATAGATCAAAAAAACTGGAGATTGGTAGCAAAAAAAAAAAAAAAAAAAAACCACAAGACCCCCAAAATGTGTAAATAAAACTGAGTCAGATCATGTATGCATGCCATTAGCTGTGGTACCCTTTACCTAATTTGATATAGCAAGATCATAAGAGACCAATAATAATAATAAAATGATTTTGATTTAAAAAAAAAAAAAGAACAGAAGGGATGGAGAGTCAGCTCAGTGGGTAGGAGTGCTTGTTGCTCTTGCAAAGGAGTCCCCGGCACTCACAAAAGGCAGCTCAAAGTCACCTGTAATTTCAGCTCCAAGGGATCTGACCCACTCTTCTGGCCTCTGCAGGTATCCCACACACACACCCACTACACTGGTTAGTTTGCGGATTTTTTGTTTTGGTTTTGTAAACGTGAAACAAGCTAGAGTCATCTGAGAATAAGAAATCACAACTGAAAAGTGTCTTCATAATACTGGTCTGTAGGCAAATATATGAGACATTTTCTCGATTCATGTTTGATATCAGAGGGCCCAATCCATGGTAGGCAGTATCACTTGTGGGCAATGAAAAGCAAGTTGGAGAACAGTCTGTTATAACTTTAAAAATGGGTGGGGGGATGAAACCATCATACAACAGGATTCATGTGGAGAGTTTTTTTAATTGGGGGAAGGGAAAGGGAAAGAGGGGAGAGGAGAAGAGGCCTGTGTCTGAAAAAAAGGAGCAGCGGAGGACAGAAAGAGAGAGAGAAAGAGAGAGAGAGAGAGAGAGAGAGAGAGAGAGAGAGAGAGAGAGAGACTGTAGTCTTTACATTACTTTTACTGTCCCTTTAAAGTCCCAATAAAGAAAGAGAATTACAGACCAATTTCCCTTATGAAAATAGGTGCAAAAATTTTCAATAAAGTACTTGCAAACCAAATCCAAGAACACATTTAAAAAATCATCTACCATGATCATGTGGTCTTCATCCCAGAGATGCAGGGATGGTTCAACATACATAAATCAATAAATGCAACCCACCATATAAACAAACTGAAAGACAAAAACCCCATGATCATCTCATTAGATGCAGAAATGGACTCTGACAAAATCCAATACCCCTTCATGATGAAATTACTAGAGATTAGGGATTAAAGAAAAATCCTTTAAAATAATAAAGGTGACCCCGCCCTCCACCACTGCGGCCACATTAGCCAGCCAGCAGGCAAGGTTCCTGCAGGCAGACCATCCCACCATCACCCCCCATCAGACCCTATAATCTACAAGTCATTCTCTGACCCCCCAAACCTACCCATCTTCTGTGACCTCAGCAGCTCCCTGAGACATAGACACACTTGTATAGATTGGACTAAGAGGTAAGTGACTGGTCTCCCAGCTGGAGAGCCCAGCCTTTAGGCCCTAAGCCCAAGGGCACCACAACTCGTGCCCCTCTCCCAAGCAGCAGGCAAGGCTCCCATAAGAAGGCCACTCCACCCACTCCCAATTTGACCCTGTAATCTACAAGCCTCACTCTGTCCAGTGGGAAGTAGCCTTGAACTTATTGGCACAGGAGACCACTTCCTAAATATAACACCAGCAGCACAGACACTGAGAGCAACAATAAATAAATGGGACTTCCTGAAACTGGAAAGCTTCTGTAAGGCAAAGTACATGGTAAATAAGATAAAACAACAGCCTACAGAATGGGAAAAGATCTTCACCAACCCCGCATCTGACAGAAGGCTGATCTCTAAAACATATAAAGAACCAAAAAAAAAGACATCAAAATATCAAATAATCTAATTAAAAAATTGTATACAGATCTAAACAGAGAATTCTCAGCAGAAGAATCCCAATTGGCCAATAGACATTTAAGGAACTCTTCAACATTCTTAATCATCAGGGAAAAGGAAATCAAAATGTCTCTGAGATACCATCATACACCTGTCATAATGGCTAAGATCAAAAACACTAATAAAAGCTCATGCTAAAGAGGATGTGGAGTTCAGGGAACTTATACAGTCACTTTGGAAATCAGTGTGGCAGTTTCTTAGAAAATTGGGAATCAATCTACCCCAAGACCCAGTGATACCCACTCTTGTGCATGTACCCAAAGGATGCTCAATCATACTACAAGGACACTTGCCCAGCTATAGTCGTAGCATTACTCATAAATAGAACCTGGACACAACCTAGATGCCCCTCATAACTGAAGAATTGGTAAGGAAAATGTGGAACATTTACACAATGGAATATTACTTAGCTGTAAAAAAAAAAATATAATGCCATCATTAAACTTGCAGGCAAATGGATCATCCTGAGTGAGATAACCCAAACTCAGAAAGACAAACACTCATAAATGGATATTAGATGTAAATCAAAAGATAACCAAACTACAATCTACAGCTCCAGAGAAGCTAGGTAACAAGGACCCTAAAGAGGGACACATGAATCACTCTGGGAAAGGGAAATAGATGAGATCTCCTGGGAAAACTAGGGGTTTGGTGGGTGACATTAGAGGGAAGGAGATTAGGGATGGTCAAGTTGGGGAAGAGATGGAGTGGAAGAACAATGAAAGAGATATATTGATAAAGGGAGCTATTCTTGGGTTAGGAAGAAACTGTTGCTAGGCAAATTCCCAGGAATCCATAAGGTCAACCCCAGCTAAGACTCCTAGCAATAGTGGAGAGAGGGTGCCTGAACTGGCCTTCCCCTGTAATCAGATTGGTAACTACCATAACTGTCATCATAGAACCTTCATCCACTATCTGATGGAAGCAGATGCAGAGATCCACAACCAAGCACTGGACCGAGCTCCAAGAGTCCCTTCGAAGAGAGGGAGGGAATATATGAGCAAGGAGGGTCAAGACTGCGATGTGGCAATCTACAGAGACAATGGGATCAAGTTTGTGGAAATACACAATGTCTGGACTGTATGGGTCCTAACTAAGCCCTCTCCATGCAGGCGATGGTTGTGTAGCTTGGTCCATTTGAGGCACCCCTGGCAATGGGATCAGGATCTATCCTGGTGTATGAGCTGGCTTTGGGGGACCCATACCCTATGGTGGGATGTCTTGCATAACCTTGATGCAGGGAGGAGGGGCTTGGTCCTGCCTCAACTTAATGTGACAGACTTTGCTGATTCCACATGGGAGGACTTACCCTTTCAGAGGAGTGGATGGGGAAGTGGAGCTGTCATGTAAAAGAAAGAAAAAATAATGATAAAGGTAGTTTACAGCAAGCCCAAGGCCAACCTCAACTTAAATGGTGTGGAACTCAAAGGTTCAGTAAAATCAGAAACAAGATAAAGTTGTCCACTATCTCCTGACCTATTCAATATAGTACTTGAAAGCTCAGCTAGAGCAATAAGATAACTACAGGCGTCCAAGGGGATACACATAGGAGAGGAAGAAATCCAAGTATCTATTTGCAGATAGTATGTTAGTATATATAAGTAACTCTAAAAGTTCCACAAGGGAACTCCTACAGCTGATAAACACTTTCAGTAAAATAGTTGGATACAAAATCAACTCACAAAAATAAGTAGCCCTCCTATATACAAATGAAAAATTGACTAAGAAAGAAATCAAGGAAACAACACCCTCATAAAAGCCTCAAATAATATAAAGTATCTCCGGGTAACTCTAACCAAATATGTGAACGACTTATAGGATAAAAACTGTAATTGAAGAAGATATTAGACATTGGAATGGTCTCCCATGCTCATGGATCAGTAGAATTCAAGATGATCATCATACCAAAAGAAATCTACAGATTCAATGGAATCCCCATCACAAGTTCAACACAACTATTTATAGAGCTTCAAAGGACAATTCTCAACTTCATATGGAAACACACACACACACAAAATCTCAGGGTAGCTAAAATAATCCTGAACAATAAAAGAACTGCAGGAGGTATCATTACTCCCAATTTCAAGTTATACTACAAAGCTATAGTCATAAAAACAACAAGATAATACGACAGACTTGCTGGTCAATAAAATTGCATTGATGGTCCCATCATAAACCCACACTAATGGACATGTTTGGGGCTTTTTTGTTTGTTTGTTTGTTTATTTGGGCTTTTTGGTTTGTTTGTTTTATTTTATAAATAATCCAGAAATACACATTAGAAAAAAAGATAGCATCTTCAACAAATAATGCTGATCAAGATGGAAAGCTACACATAGAAAAATCCAAATATACTATTAGTTATCACACCGCAGATTCATTTCCCAATGGATCAAAGATCTTAACTTAAAATCAGATACACTGGGGGCTGGAGAGATGGCTCAGAGGTTAAGAGCACTGACTGCTCTTCCAGAGATCCTGAGTTCAATTTCCAGCAACCACATGGTGGCTCACAGCTATCTATAATGAGGTCTGGTGCCCTCTTCTGGCATGTACGCATACATAGAAGGGATGTTGTATATATAATAAATAAATCTTTTTAAAAAATCAGATACACTGAACCTGATAGAAGAAAAAGTGAGAAATAACTATGAACTCATTGACATAGGAAAAAAAACTTTCTGAACAGACACCATTAGCACAGGCACAATTAATATATGGAATTTCATGAAACCAAGAAGCTTTTAATACCATCATTCCGACAAATCTTTATCTTTGGATATCAGAAAAGATTTTTACCAACTCCACATCTGATAGGGAACTAACATCCAAAATTCATAAAGTACTCAAAAAACTAGATATCAAGAAAACAACCCAACTAAAAACTGGGTACAGGTCAAAACAGAGAAAACCCAAAAAGCGGAGAAACATTTAAAGAAATGTTCACCATCTATAGCCATTGATTAACTGTAAATCAAAACTAATTTGATATCCTATCTTACACTTCTCAAAACGACTAAAATCAATAGAAGTGACAGCTCACGTTGGAGAAGATGTGGAGTAAAGGGAACACTCACCCATTGCTGGTGGGAGGGCAAACTTGTACAGTCACTGTGGGAACAGTGTGGCAGTTCCTCTTTTGGGCATATACTCAATGGATGCTGTACACAAGTACAAAGGACACTTGCTCAACCATGTTTATTGCTGTTCCATTCATAACAGTCAGAAATTCTACACAACTTTAACATCCATCAACAAAAGAATGGATCAAATGAATTGTGGTACTTTGACAAAATGGAGTATTATTCAATGGTTAAGAAAAAAAAAAAGAAACAATGAAATTCACAGGCAAATGGATGGAACTAGAAAAACCAAAACTATTCTGAGTGAGTTACCCCAGACCTAGAGAGAGAGATCTGATCAGTGCCTTGCTTAGCCATCACTGGAATAGTTTCCTCCTGCAGCACGTGGGAACAAATAGACCCACAGCCACTATTACTCAAGAGAATGCGACCTTGGAACACTCAGCCCTAAATGGAATGTTTGCATAAAATCCCTCCCCCAGAACTGAGAGAACTCCTTTGAAGAGGAGGCAGAAAGAGTATAGAACCCAGTGGGAATAGAGAATCCCAAGGAAATAAGAGACTCTAAAATCAACCCGAGGAAAGCTCATATGAACTCAGAGACTGAAGCAGCAGGTACAGGGCCTGAACGGGTCTGCACTAGGTCATCTGTGCATATATTATGGCTTCAGTTTAGTTCCCCCCGCCGCGATATAGGGTTTATTTGGTTGCCTTAGTTGTCTCAGAACTAGCTCTGTAGACCACTCTGGTCTCAAACACACAGAAATCCATCCACCTCTGCCTCCTGAGTATTGGGATTAAAGGCGTGCAGCAAAACCACCCAGTTTTTTTTCTTAAAATCCTTCTCCTGAGTGTGTGAATAAGTGGGACTATGATTCTTGCACTTTCTCTTGGACTATTTTTCTTCTGTTTGTTTTGTCCAATTAGGATGCATTAATTTTTGTTTCATCTTATTTGGTTGTTATCCCTTAGACACCTGTTTGTTTTCTAATGAGAGACAAAAAGGGAGTAGATGCGGATGGAAGGGAGAGGGGGAAGGATCTGGAAGAGGGTAGAGGGAGGAGAAACCATAATCAGAATATATTGTGCCTGGGGGAGACCTATTTTTAATGCAAGTGGGGAAAAAGAAGTAGCAAAAGGTATGTTTAGCTACAAATGTTTATGTGCAAAATAGGGGCTGAAAAAAGCTGTGTGAAGATTATTATATGGAAGAGTCAGTCTGCAAAGGACGTTCAGAAGCCCTTTGTTACTGGGACTTTCACTAAGGAACTGAGCACACACGAGGAAAGCACCTGGTATACACATTAGGGAGAGGCCGTCATTCTGCAAATGTTTCACAGTGTCCTGAACCGCACTGCCTCATGCCAATATTTAAAGCTTGCCTGACCTGTTGGGTTTTCTTTTCCACCTCAAACTCTATTAAATTGCCCTCCGGTTTCATTCTAAGTCCATCTTTATTTTATTTTTTTAAATTAAAGAGATCAAAGAGTCGAAAAGAAGTAATCTCAGCTTCCAGGGAGACACACTGAGAACCCAGAGACATGTGAAATAAAGAATTCAACTTAATGATGCAAATACAAGGTCTTGGGAAAAGAACAACAAGTCAGATCCAAAAGCAAAGACAGCAAGACATGGAAACGAGACGGTGAGAAATTAATGAAAGAGAAACTGAAAGTACAATACAGTCAACCGCTACATCAGGGGCGGCTCTTGTAAGAAAAAAAAAAAAAAGTAAGACAGGCAAGCTACTAAAACAAGTCATATATTAGAGAAGGTTACAAGACAGTCCAGTGGAGTGCAGAGGACCAACTGATAATATCTGAACACAACTAAAACAGAGAAAGGAAAGAAAAGGCATTATGTGTGAAACTAAGTGGTTAAACTCTGAGTCACATACAACATGCTAAAATTAAATCAAGAGGATATAAACAACTTACGCATATTAATAATGAACAATGAGGCTGGAAAATACATAGCAAAAACTCCCAACTCACAATTCCTTCTGCGTATTCAAAACTAGAGAAAACAAACGACATTTTTTTCTTGTACATTTAAGTTATTTCCCTCCATTTCATGCCTTTTTTTCCTCCACAGTCAGTAATGCTGGAAACATTTTCCAAAAATTTAACTTTTGCTTAGACAATTAACAATTTCGCCAGATTGACGGGTGAAAACAAACAATTGTGAAACAAACTGAAAGTTTCTTCTTCCTGGAAAGCCTGGGCATTTTCTCCCACTCTCAGACAGAGAGAGCAAACAAATCCTTCTGCATTAACAAATAAACTAAAGCAAAAGCCAGGATGCGGGAGGTAAATGGTTTGCCTAGAATGAGCAAGGTCTGAGGTTCAACGCCCAATACTTTTAAAAGGGTAACAGCGCTGTCACTCAAGTCCCTTCCCAGCAGTCTGAATTCCAGAGAGCATCAGCACCAACTCGCCAGTGATGCAGTGTTTGGAGAGGCGCGGTCTCACCAGGGAGCACTGGGGACTGGAAGACGCAGCTTCAGCAGGGCAGGCAGGACAGGGGAGGGCCGACCGAGGGACCTCATCCCAGGCTCCCCGCTGCCCGCTGCGTACTCATTAAAATGCACATGGGTTTGAGGGCAGTGGTGACAGACTCCCACCTCGGACTCTGCAGCACAGCGCCAGGGGAACGTCAGGGCGGCGGCGCTACATTGTGACAAAGCCTCTGCAGTGTCATAAAACCACCACGCTCGACTCCAGGAGTCCAGGGTAAACTCACCATTTCCTGCTTTGGGGCGTGAGCAGGTGTCCTTTCTAAAGGGCCTGCAGGGTAGCAGAAGGCGCCACCGCCCAAGACAATCCACCACTGGCCTCCCTGCAGCTACACAGGACTCAAACAGGGCGGCAATGGCGACACCCTCTGACTGTCCGTGCTCTTCATTGGACAGATCGTGCAAGAGAGTAACAGCGTCTGTGATTCGTGAATGATAGCGACCCGCCTCCTTAAATCGGACCGCACATCGGGTTTTATTCCTGTTCAAAAGGAGCTCAACTGACCAACCAACCTAACTCTGATTTCTTTCCCCTGGAGTAAACCCGGAGTATACATTCTATTTAAAGAGACTGTGTTCCGAGAATTTTTGCACATGCACTTGCTTGCTCGTGTACTCAGAGAATTCCTTTTGCCTTTTACACACACACACACACACACACACACACACACACACACACACACACACACACATTACTTTGTTCCGAACATTCAGGGCTCAATGGCACACTTGCACAACCTTTAAGGTGGGTTCTGGAGATACAAACGCAGGTCTTCATGAAGGATGAACAGACATTTTTTATCAGCCCAGCTCTTCTTTAAACTTGCAATACTGGTTGTCAGCATGATGCTTTCTGTAGTGTTTGGGTTTTATAACACACAGGGAATGCTGAATTCAGGATTTACCTTCAAAGTGAAGAATTTCTGTGGTGGTCAAGATTAGAGGTGCATCTCATCCAACCCCTGAAATAAGTATTTGTGAATTTGGTGCTTTCTTTTGGCTGTGGATGACATTGCCCCCCTTCTGAATATTAAGATGTTGAGAGTTTTTATGGTAGAGGAAACAATACAGAGCATGGCGATCTCCTAGAGTTAAAATGTTAGGCGTCTTTGTCTCATCACCAGGATATGAGCCACTGCCAGAGGAGATAGAGGGGGGAATCCTCATGAGCAACTGATGTAAGCTTTTAATGACTATTTTAAAAATATTTATTTAACGTTATTTTATGTGCATTTGGTATAAAGGTGTCAGATTCCCTGGAACTGGAGTTATAGACAGTTATGAGCTGCTATGTGGGTGCTGGGAATTGAGCCCAGGTCCTCTGGGAGAGCAGTCAGTGCTCTTAAACACTGAGCCATCTCTTCAGCCCAGCTTCTTATAACTCTCGAATACTTTGTGGAATATTACCCCTTGGTAGCGATTTGCTCTGTCCATTGAATGATTGATTTCCTTGTTGTTGTGTTTTAATTTTTTGGCAGAAAATGGATATACTAAAACAAATGATGTGAGAAAACCTGATTATTTGCCTCGTCCCAAATTCTTAAGTTTGCATATCTAGGCTTGCAACATGTCTCTGTGCCTAGGTTGACTGAAAAGTTTCTATACCCCAATATTAAACCTTTCCACCAACACAGTAATCCAAATCAAACCGGATTAAGAAAAAGTCCAGGTTTAAGGAATAAAATGCTCCTGGATGACTTTCCTGCCCCAGAGAGGAGATAAAGAGAAGAACTAATGGGCTAAGCAGTGATTTAATCAATGCAGTTTCTGTGTGGTTATTTCGCTTCTGGGTAACTGTGACAAACAAGCGGCCTCCTTACAACAGAACACAAGATTAGAAAAGATTTTATGTTAGCCTCAATTGAGTACAGTTGAATTAATATAAAGCTCATGTATGCATACAGAATGGTTGAGATGCATACATACTCTTTCCACATATAAAGTGCTAAAAGTAATGCAAGAAATTATAGTTCCAAATATCAGCACACATACATCCTGAATAGAAAGAGAATTTTGGACAGAAGGATAAAGATGGACTCTTTGGGAGTTTGTGCTGTTAAGCTTTTTGATGCAGAGGATGAACATGTAGAATTAATGTGAATATCTCCATTACTAAATACATTTGCAAGACTGAAGCGATGACTTAGAAGTTTAGAACACCTGTTATTCTTATAGAGGACCTGGCATTGATTCCAAGCATCTTCAAGATGGTTCACAGCCATCTTAGCTCCAGCAATTCCATCACCTTAATATCATAGTTACCAGATACTCACATGGTTGCACATATATACATGTGGGGAAAATGTTCACACACATATAACAAAATAATCTAAGTACATTTGAGGCCAGGTATGGTTGCATGCACCTGCACTTATCGGCTTAAGAAACTGAGTCGGGGAGACTGAGTGGACCCCAAGTTTGAAACCAACCTGAACAACACGTTGAAACTATGTCTCAATAAAATAACGGAAAGTACATTTGATAATTTCTGTATGTCCTTTTATAACTAATGCCTTCATTTATAATAACTGTGGACTACTGCCTGTACAGTTTACTTCTTAAACCCAATATAACAAAGTTATTTGTATATGAAAGGCGTGTTAGTTGCATGGCTCAATGTGTAAAGTTGCCACCAATACTGACAGATTGAGTCTAATCACCTATACTTATGTGGTGGAAAGAAAGAAGTGACTTCTAATTGTCTTCCAACATCTATATGTGTACTATAGCACATGAATGTATGCTTACACACACTCAATAAACATTTTTTTTAATTATAGATACTTAATGTTGGAAATATGTTGGGGAAAATAGTCAACATTATTTACTAAAAGGAAATTCAAGCCAAAGCTATATTGAGATTCCATTTTATCCTTGTTACAATGGCTATTATTTTAAAATGTAATAATAAGAAATGCTAACCAAGATATAGGGGGAAAGAGCAATTATATGTAGTTAGTGAAAATGTAAACTAATACAGGCATTTTGCAAATAAAGTAGGGCAGTTGCTCAATAAAAAATACTCAAAATTAAACCATCCATCAAACCAGAAATAGTCCTCTTTGTTATGTAAGGGAGAGAATTTAAACATACATAAGAAATGTATGCATTCGTGTTTATTGTAACACTGTTCAAAAATAGCTAAGGTGTGGAATCATCCTTGATCCCATCAACATATAAGCAAATAAAGAGAATATGGTGCTTTACTATATTGTTGAAATAAGGAGTGGCGGGGCTGCATCCCCAGCACCCCAACTGCCTGCTAGCTCATGCCCGAAATAACAACACACAAACTGTATTCATTTAACTGCTTGACCCATTTCTATCTAGCCTCTTCTAGGCTAATTCTCACATATTAATTTAGCCCATTTCTAGTAATGTGTGTAAGCACCCCAAGGTGCACTCACCGGGAAGATTCTAGCCTACGTCCATCCTGGGTCGGAGGAGCTTCATTGCGTGCATCTGCCCAGGAGAGTGGAGCATGGCGTCTCTGCTCCAGAAAGCAGAGCTGTCGAGTCTCTCCAGAAGCAGAGCAGAGTCTGACCTCACTTCCTCTTCCTCCCAGAACTCTATTCTGTTTACTCCTCCCACCAATGCTTTAACCTATCAGGGCCAGCCAAGCAGTTTCTTTATTGCTCAACCAATGAAATCAACAGATTGATATGACACTCCCACATCACAATATGTGTATAGACAGAGACATGTATGCATGCATGCATACATACATACAATTGTATGTATGCAATACAATTGTACTGACTATTATTTGCCCATAAAGAAGGGCAAATTCCTTTAAAAATTGATAATACTATGATGTCTCTAAGTGAAATCATCCACACAAAGGCAACTATCATGTTCTTTTATTCATATGTGGAAAATACAGTACAGGAACAAAACAACAACAAAATTCCACGAGAGTGTTAGAGAGACTGTTAGAGGACATGGGATGTCTCGTGGAAGTAAGAAAAGACGACTGAATAAAACAGTAGCTGGAAGGGTAGATATGATGACAGCACAATGTATCATAATGAAATCCATTAATACATACAATAAATATTGTTAATTTTACTAAATATATTTTGAATGTTTTCTTGTTAGTTTCTTATTTTTGTTCTGTCTGGCCTAGAAGTTGCTAGGGAGATTAAATTGACCTCATATTTGTTAGAATTCTCCTGCTTCAAATCCTCAGGTTTGGAATTATAGGCATGTGCCACAATGTGTGGGTAATTTTATTAAATGTTTTAAAGTAGAACTGAAATCCAAACAAAAAAAAAGTCTCAGTAGTCTAAGCTTTAAAATCACAAGGCAAAGAAACAAGAACAAGATAATTCTAAGTCAAACATAAGAAAATAATAATTATAAAAGATACCAACAAAAATACATACAATGTCATCAGAAGAGAAAATCAAAAAATCAAGACCTGGTTGGTTGAAAAGATACTAAATTTAGTATGCCAAACTAACAAAAAGGAAAGAAAGCATGTAAACTCCAAATTTTTGTTTAATAAAATAAAAAAGAAGGAAGGAAGGAGAGAAAGAAGATAGTAACTCTACTCAACCCACAGAGATTTTAAAGATGATTAGAGAATGTTCTAGTCGCAAAAATTGCATAATCATAAATGTTACTTTCAAGCACTGACATAGGGAATATAAATAAAGGAATATGTATTAAAGATTATAAATTAAACAATGAAGAAAGTATATAGGTAAATATTTCTTGCAAGTATAGATTTTTAAATGTTCACAAATAATAACAAATGATGTATATGATACATAAACAATGGGAAGTTCATCTAATCACTCTATTTCCTGTTTGCTCATAAGCTGGTGTGACTCACAGGACTTGAAAAAACTTTGCTCAGTATTATAGTTTATGACAAATGGTACAAATAACAAAAATCAAAACGTAAGAGGCACAGGTTTAGGTATAAGGAGAGGAAATCATGGCTTCTCAATGAGCTGTCTGGAACACACAAACTCCTAGCATGTGTATGTGTTCAGCAAACCAAAATTTTTCTACACTCCATCAATAGTCATGTTCATGTATGCTTCTGTTGTGTTCCCATGATTAATTAGCTAATAGGCTCTTGATGATTAGATTAGCTCAGTCTCCAACCCTTACAGTGGCGCAGGATATGTTTTCATATTGTAATTGCAAATAAAAAACATCTTAAAACTTTACAGCTTTGGATTGGGTAGAATGCTTCTTCCAGTAAAGGTAATTGCCACCAAACCATCCAAGCTGGAACCTACATGGTAAGAAGAATGAACTGACCAATGGAACACATACGTGCACATGTGCACATGTGCTTTCTCTCTCTCTCTCTCTCTCTCTCACACACACACACACACACACACACACACACACACACACACACATACACACATGCACACACAAAGAGAGAAAGACAGAGAGAGAAAATATCAAAAGCAAAATCTTTGCAATTATGGAGTCTAGATGATGGTGTCAGATTCCCTGGAGCTGGAGTTACAGTTGCTTTTGAGCTGGACTACTTCTGGAATAATATGCTTCTCAGCTGTCTCTCCAGCCCTCTCAGTTTTTCACTCCAAAGATACCAAGTATCTCATAAGGTTTAATGGAACTCAACTAAGCTCCAGTTGTGTCATATTTAAAATAGGCTTACCACTAAGAGGTGATGTGACAGAAAGTCTCCTTGGTGTTTACTTAAAATATCACTATTGGAACTAGTGAGGTTACTCAGTGGTAAAGAGCTTGCCACAGAAGCATGAGGCTGCTATTTTGTCTTGATGACAGTATCTTTTGCCTTTACATCCCTGTTCTGTTTCAGGAGGTCCCATTTATTGTTGATCTCAGTGTCTGCTATTGGTGTTATAGTTAGGAAGTGGTCTCCTGTGTTAATGCATTCCAGGCTACTTCCCACTTTTCCTTCTATCAATTTCACTGTAACTGGATTTATGTTGAGGTGTTTGATCCACTTGGATTTCAGTCTTCTGCAGGGTGATAGATATAGGTCTATTTCAATTCTACATGCCATCATCCAGTTATGACAGCACCATTTGTTGAAGATGCTTTCTTTTTTCCATTGTACAATTTTGCCTTCTTTGTCAAGAATCAGGTGGCCATAAGTGTGTGAGTTTATGTCAGTGTTTTCAACGTGAGTCCATTGACCCATGTGCCGGTTTTTTATGCCAATACCAAATTGCTTTTATTACTATAACTCTATAGTAGAGATTAAACTCAGACATGGTGATACCTCCAGAAGTTCCTTCACTATACAGGATTGTTTTAGCTGTCTTGCTTTTTTTTTTAAATATGAATTTCAGAGCTGGAGAGATGGCTCAGCAGTTAAGAGCATTGCTTGCTCTTCCAAAGGTCCTGAGTTCAATTCCCAGCAACCACAAGGTGGCCCACAACCATCTATAGTGAGGTCTGGCACCCTCTTCTGGTCTGCAGGCATACACACAGACAGAACATTGTATACATAATAAATGAATAAATAAATAAATAGATAAATAAATAAATAAATATTTAAAATATGAATTTCAGGATTGTTCATTCAAGGCCTGTGAAGAATTGTGTTGGGGATTTTGATGGGGATTGCATTGAATCTATAGATTGCTTTTGGTAAGATTGCCATTTTTACTGTGTTAATCCTATCAATGCATAAGCATGAGAGCTTTCTATTTCTGATTTCTTCTTCAAAGACTTAAAATTCTTTCACTTTTTTGGTTAGTGTTACCACAAGATAGCTTATATTATTTGTGGCTATTGTGAAGGGAGATGTTTGTCTGAATTCTTTCTCAAGTTCTTTATTGTTTGTATATAGGAGAGCTACTGATATTTTTTAGTTAATCTTGCATTCTACCCCATTACTGAAGGTGTTTATCAGCCATAGGAGTTTTCTGTTAGAATTTGTGGGGTCACTTATGTATACTATCATATCATCTGCAAATAGTAAAAGTTTTACTTCTTCCTTTCCGAATTATGCCCCTTGATCTTTTGTTGCCTTATTGCTCTAGCTAGAACCTCAAGTACTATATTGAATAGGTATGGAGAGAATGGACAACCTTATCTTGCCCCTAATTTTAGTGGAATAGTTTTGATTTTGTCTGCATTTAATTTGATATTGGCTGTTGGTTTGCTGTATACTGCCTTTATTATGTTTAGATATGTTCCTTGAATTTCTCCAAGATCTTTATCATTAAGGAGTGTTGGATTTTATCAAAGGTTTTTTCAACATCTAATGAAATGATCATGTTGTCTTGTTCTTTAAATTTGCTTTTATGGTGGATTTTATTTGCCTATTTTTGTATGTTGAACCATTCCTTTATCTTTGGGATGAAGCCTATTTGATCATGCAGATGATTTTTTGATATATTCTTGCATTTTGTTTGCCAGTATATTGTTTAATGTTTTTTCATCAATGTTCATGAGGGAAATTGGTCGGTAATTCTCTTTATTTGTTGCATCTTTGATTTGAGTATCAGTCTAACTCTGGCCTCATAAAACAAATTTTGCAATATTGCTTCTATTTCTATTGTGTGGAATGATTTGAGAATTATTGGAATTAGCTCTTTTTTGAAATTCTGATAGAATTCTGTGCTAAAATAATCTGACCCTGGGCTTTTATTTAGGGGGGATTTTAATGACTGTTTCTATTTCCTTAGGTGTTATAGGTCTGTTTAAGTTGTTTACCTGATCTTGATTTAATCTTAGTATGTGGTAACAATAAGAAAAATTGTCTGTCTGTTTCTTTTACATTTTTCTACTTTGTGAAGTATGAAATTTTTATGTAAGATCCAATGATTCTCTCTTTTTCCCTGATGTCTACTGTTATGACACCCTTTTCTTTTCTGATTTTGTTAATTTGGATATACTCTCTCTGCTTTGGGGTTAGTTGGGATAAGGGTTTGCCTATCCTGTTGATTTTTCTCAAAGAACCAAGTAGTTTTTTTTTTTTTTCACTGATTCTTTGTCTTGTTCTCTTTGTTTCTATTTACTGATTTCAGCCCCGAGATTATTTCCTGACATCTACCTCTCCTGTGAAAGTTTGCTTCTTTTTTGTTATAGAGCTTTCAGGTGGGCTATTAGGTTCTTTGTATGAGATTTCACCAAATTCTTTACGTAGGCACTTAGTTCTATGAACTTTCCTCTTAGCACTGCTTTCATAGTGTCCCTTAAGTTTGAGTATGTTGTGGATTCATTTTCACTGAATTCTAGGAAGTCTTTGATTTCTTTCTTTCTTTCTTCCTTGACCAAATGGTGGTTCAGTTGAGAGTCATTCAATTTCCCCGAGTTTGTAGACTTTCTATAGTTTTTGTTGTTGTTAAACTCTAACTTTAATCCATGGTGGTCTGATGAGACATAAGGGGTTATTCCATTTTTTTGTATCTGTCGAGATGTGATTTATATGTTCAGCTTTAGAGAAGATTCCATGAGCTGCTGAAAAGAAAGGATATTCTTTTGTGTCTGGGTAAAATCTTCTGTAGATTTCTATTAAGTCCATTTGAATCATAACAACTGTTAATTCCCTTGTTTCTCTGTTAAGTTTCTGTCTGGCAGACCTGTCCATCAGTGAGAGTGGGGTGTTGCAGTCTCCCATTATTAGTGTATGTGTGTTGATGTGTTATTTAAGCATTATTAATGTTTCTTTTACAAATGTGGGTACCCTTGTATTTGGGGCATACATATTCAGAATTGAGATTTCAGCATGATGGATTTTTCCTGTGATGAATATGAAATGTCCTTCTCTGTCTCTTTTGATTAGTTTTAGTTTGAAGTCTATTTTATTAGATATTAGGGTAGCTACACTGCTTTGCTTCTTAGGTCTATTTGATTGGAAAACCGTTTCCCAAGACTTTACTCTGAGATAATGTCTGTCCTTGAGGTTCATATGTGTTTCTTGCATGCAGAATGTTAGATTCTATTTTCCTATCCATTCTCTTAGCCTGGGTCCTTTTATTGATGAATTGAGTCTGTTGTTACTAAGAGATGTTATTGACCACTGATTGGTAGTTTCTGTTATTTTTTTATTTTGATGGTAAAGGTGTGTGTGTGTCTCACTTCTTTGGGTTTTGCTATTGTGAGATTATCTATTGCCATGTCTTCATGGATGTAACTGAGTTCCTTTTGTTGAAGTTTTCCTTCTAGTACTTTTGGTAGTGCCAGATTTGTGGACAGCCATTGTTTAAACCTGATTTTTTTTTTCATGAAATATCTTGTTTTCCCTGTCTATGTTGATTGAAAGTTTTGCTGGTGTAGTAGTCTGGGCTGGCATCCGTGATCCCTTAGTGTCTATAAATCATCTGGCCAGGACCTTCTGGTTCTCAGAATTCCCATTGAGAAGTTGGGTGTAATTCTGATAGGTCTGTTTTTATATGTTACTTGGCCTTTTTCCTTTACAGTTCTTAAGATTGTTTCTTTTTTGTTTGTTTGTTTAGTGTTTTGATTATTATGTGGGGACAAGAGTTTTTTTTTATTTTGTCTAGACTATTGGAATTCTGTAAGCTTCTTGTACCTTTATAGGCATGTCCTTCTTTATGTTGTAAAGATGGACACTATAATGTAATCCCACACTAGCTCAGAATTGAATATAATAAAAGGTTCTTCATTTAAAGGTAGAATCACAGATCACAGTTCTTTCTCTGCATGGGTGGGGAACAGAAAACTCATCCAGTAGCCAAGAGAGCTCCCAAGCTTTACAGCTCCATTTATACTGTGAGACCATGCCCAAGTGGGCTGGTATCTTAAATGCTATTGGCTAAAGGAGTTCCCACAGCAATGCTGGGAAATTTTCTTCCATGATTTTGTTGAATATGTTTTCTGTGCCTTTGAGCTGGGATTCTTCTCCTTTTTATCTCCCTATTATTCTTAGGTTTGTTCTTTTCATAGTGTCCCAGATTTCCTGGATGTTTTGTGCTAAAAATTTATTGAATTTAACATTTTCTTTGACTGATGAATCCTCTGTTATATCTTCCACACCTGAAATTCTCTCCTCTAGCTCCTGTATTCTGTTGGTGATACTTTCATCTGTAGTTCTTGTTCATTTCCCCAGCTTTTCCATTTTCAGAAATCCCCGTTTGTATTTTCTTCATTGTTTCTATTTCGATTTTCAAGTCTTGCACTGTTTCCTTCACCTGTTTGACTGCTTTTTTTTTGTTGTTGGTATTCTTTGCTTTCTTTCCTTTTTTTTTCCTTTTTTTTTTTTTCCTTTGAGACAAGTAACTTTGGAGCCATCCTAGAACTAGTTCTTGTAGACCAGATTGGCTTTGAACTCACATAAATCTGCCTGACTCTGCCTCCTGAGTGCTAGGATAAAAGGAGCGTGCCACCACTACCTGGCTTTCTATAACTGGTTGATTGATTTCTTCCAATTTTTGTTTGTCTTTTCCTCAACTTCTTTAAGGGAATTTCCATTGCCTCTTTAAGAGCTTTTATCATCTTCAGAGAGTATTAAGTTTGTTTTCTTGTGTTTCAACTTCATTGGAATCTATAGGTTTTACTGTTGTAGGATCACTGGGTTCTGGTGGTGCCATATTGCTCTTTCGGTTGTTGAATGCATTCTTATACCATAGTTTTCTCATCTTTTTTTCCAACCAGAGTGGCTTGTGCCTGGGGCCTCTTTTTCCAACTGTTGCGGTTTGCACCTGTGTCTATGTATGCTGCTGCTTTTGTGCGGTTTACACCTGTTCGTATACAGTCTGATTTATTTGCCGGGACAGGCTGACCATAGGGATGATGTTTAGGTATATGGGCAGTGGAATGGGTCTTTTTGGGACAGCATACAGTGGGGCAGGGGTTTGTGCAATATTAAACATTAAATTTCAAAACTTCTAAATGATAAAGTGGGGAATACATTTTCATCTACATTTATATAATTTCTATGTATCTATTATCTAATATTTATCTAGCTTATCTATCAATCTATTTTCTAAATAGGATTAGTTATTCAGGAAATAAGATCAATAATTTATAAGCCACATCTGATAAAAAAAAAAGTGAAAGTTTTGTTCTGCAAAGGAAGCTAGTAGTAGAGCGATGAGGCAACTTACAAAATGGGGAAAACCTTTGTGTTATGGGAGTCCTGAGTATGTGAAAAATTTGGTCTCTGATTCTTGTGTCTTCTCTTAAGGCTCTTTTCCTTGTGTTAATTTTTCTTGATCAACTTCAATGTGATAGCTTTTGTTTTCATTTTATATTTTATACTGTTATGTTTATATGTTGTATCTTAGAAGTATTTTTTTATCTGATGAGAGACAGAAAGGGAGTGGTTCTGGAAGGGAGTGGAAGTGAGGAGGAACTGGGAGGAATAGAAGAAAATGAGATTCTAATGAGGATATATTTATGAGAAAAGAATCAATATCAATAAGGGGAATAAATAAATAAAATCTAAATAAGTAAATGTGTGATAGGAGAAATTTAAAAAGTTAGAGAAGTTGAGGCAGGAAAAATGGTTCATCAATTAAAGGCATCTACAGCCAAACCCAATGACCAAAGTTCCCTACTTACTTTTAACAAGTTGAGCTTAGAAAGAGCAAACAGACTTCAGCCCTCACTTGAAGTTGACTAAGTAGTTAAAGGATTCAACTGAATATTCCACCTCAGAGTTAGTCTAGGCTATTTTACCTTTCCATGGAAACTTCTTATTTTTATGGTCAATGTAGCAGGCCACACTGGTACTTTACTTTGCCCATACATTTCCTTTTTATCCATGTCCCGTTATCTTGATTTGTTTAAAATTTTGTGAGAGATGACACTGTTCTGTTTTATTGAGTGGTTCCTTATGCAATTCTTTTCACTCTAACCTAAGTTCCCACATCTTTCCTTAACCTATTTTCTTCACTCTTACAATTCCTCCTTGTATTCTTCTCTTTTATTTTGTATATAGCAACTAATATTGACCACTACTCACACTGCAGTTTCTTTATTCTTTTTATTTTCTCCTCAATAACTAAATCACTAATACACAAACACTACTGGGTGGCCCTTTACTACCCTCAAAAACTGGTACTTAAGTAATGACTGTTTTGTGGCCATGTGACACTTCATTTTCACAGTGAAATTACTGTTTTGTACAGACTGTAGTTGCAGCCAGGATTCAATTACAATGAAATAACAAACTATTGTTTGATGAATAGATTTACTGAAGATATAAATAAATTATTCAAGTGAAATAAAATTAACATTCAACATACGAAAATCTATAAATTTCAATGAAGGCAGACCTAAAGGGAAAATTTATAGCCCTAAGAGACAACATTAAACATCCAAACATTGGCATGAGAGGGCTTAGTGGTTAAGAACTGAGGGAATCTGAGTTTAATTCCCAGCACCCATGTAACTCCAGATCAAAGGGTTCCAATGCCACTTCTTGCCTCCTTAGCCACTCACACATATGCACCTAAGTTCACAAAACACAAACATACATATACAAAGAGAAACAATTTAACAGTACACTTTGAGGTATAGAAAAAGAAGATCTCAAACTGCCAATCTCTAAATGGAAAGAAATTATGAAAACAAGGCAGAACGAAACCAAACAAGAAATGAAAAAAATGAATCAGGGAAACGGAGTTGGTTGTTAAAAGATAAACAAGTTGAACAAACCATTAGCTAAATTAATGGAAAAAAAACAGACATAAATAAATACAGTTAAAGTAAATGAAGGCATTGCAATAAACAGCAGGAAATTCTGAGAATCAGGACATTAAATATCAAAAGTTCATATTGTACTAAACAGGAAAACTGACAAGAAATAGACAAATTTGTTGGCATATAGGACCTACAAGAGTTAAATCAATAAAAAGTAAAATAACTTCAGGAGTCTAGTATATATACAAGTAAAAACTAATAACATACTTCTTAAATTATTCTAGAAAGAATGTAAAATATAAAAGGAAGGGTTCCAAACATATTTTTCTCCAGAAAGCCAGTATTGTCCTGATTCTAAAACCTATCAAAGATACTGTAAAAAGGAAAATTAAAGTATAATCTAATCTCTTTGTTAAACATACATGCCAAAGTTCTCAAACCAAAACAAAGCAAAAAACAACAAAAGCAAAAACAAAGCAAAACTCCTACTTCTAAAGAGAATTCAGGAACAAATCATAACAATCCTTCCACCTTGTTTAAGCTGGTTTCATTCCAGGCATGTAAAGATGGTGCTATATACATTGATGAATAAAAGAAATTCTGCAAATTGTGTCAGGGACAGAGACTATATAATCATAGCAATAACTGCACACACACACACACACACACACAAAACTTGTAAAAATTTCAATTTCCTCTCATGACCAAATGTTTGGAAAGACAAATGATAGAAAATTTGATAATTAAGGTCAGGAATTTTTAAATTGTATTCTCGGTACAATTTAAAAATAGTACATAATGTCTTAGCTTCAGCAGTAAGCCACCACTCTTGGCTTGCTTCTTTTTGAATGATATGCTCACTCTAGCCATGAATAGATTCAAACTTTTTTTTTCAAAACAGGGTTTCTCTGTAGCTTTGGAGCCTGTCCTGGAACTAGCTCTTGTAGACTAGGCTGGTCTCAAACTCACAGAGATCCACCTGCCTCTGCCTCCCAAGTGCTGGGATTAAAGGTATGTGCCACCGCCACCTGGTGAATAGACTTGAGGTAGTCATCTTGCTTTAACTTCCTACTGGTGCGGGAGAATTGTCTGTATTCTGTCAATCATATTGTAAATAAAAGCTGATTGGCCAGGCAAGAAATATAGGCAGGAAACCCAGACAGGAAGTAAAACTGATGTAATGAGAACAGGAGAATTCTGGGAAGGAGGAAGTTGATTCCTCCCACTCCTGCCCAGACCAACGAAGCAGCAGGATGTGATCTGCCCCACTGAAAAAAGGGTACTGAGCCACATGGATAACATAGATCAAAAAAATGGGTTAATAAAGATGTGAGAGTTAGCCAGTGAGAGGCTAGAGCTAATGGGCCAATCAGCTTTGTAACTTGCAGAGATCTTTGTGTGATTTTTCTCTGGGACTAAACAGCCGGGGATAGCGGGCAGGACAGAAAACCCCAACAAACAAGCAGTGGGCCCCTCCATGTTACACCTACATACTGGGATTATAAATGAGTCACCATGTTGAATGGCTTCTATGAGGAGGAAGAAGGTCTTTAAAACACAACAAAAGGAACAGAACACAAAAACAGAACAATGGTTACAGGCTACACAAAGACTAAAATTGGTGCTAACAAAGGTAAACTAGATATTGGATAATAGCAAAAGGAGTAAAGATTCTGTGGTCTGGGTGATGTAGAAGACTAATAATACTAAAAAGTTTCCTAAAAATATAGAGAATCAAAATTTAAATCTACCCAACTACACCAATTAGATTTTTTTAAAGCCAAATGTAAACATTGGAGAAAAGATATCCTCTTCAATATATTGTTAGAGAAGAAGTGGCTTTCTTTTGGTAGAAGGAACAAGATATTTATCTCCTACACTAGGAAAATGTAAGTTCCAGCAGAACCAACTCTATATGTTATACTCAAAATTCTGCAACTACTAGACGATAATAGGGAAGGTGTTTAATGATATAAGCATAGATAAGGCATTTCTGAAGGGGATTCCAGTTCTATGGAACTGAACAGAGTGTTTAGAAATAAAAAGATAAATGGCTAATAAAGTACTCAGAAATTGTTCAAAAAATTTACCCAACAGGGAAATGCAAATTAAATATTCTATGCGATTTCATCTTACTCTATTCACCTGGATATTTTTTGGACAGAAATGATGACATTGGTGTGTAAAAAGGAAAATCCCTACATGTTACACTTCCACTTATATTGGTGGTAGGGTAGGCTGGAACAGGCACTATATGAGAAAGTTCATCAAAATATTAAAAATAGAACTTGTGTTCTTTTATGCAGATTTTAGCAGGGCATTTCCAGCGTCTATCCATTATCACAACAGACATAAGTGAAAGTATCACAGGAAGTCTCGATAAAGTCTTGTCCTTTGCTATGGCATCTTAAACATGACAAGAGAATAATGAAGATTTTATAAAATGTAAAATAAGCTTTCCTTTATTAAATGGGATATGCAGAACACAATTTAACATTGATAACTTCTTCAGTGCCTCTGCTTGTGGGATTAATTATGAGAATCTGGGGTTGCATGATAATGCCCTATAGGACTTGGTCATCTGTTTCAGCTTTCCTGCCAAATAATGTTAATCTAATAAAGCTTTGATAACATTAAAATAATAGAACTGCCATATGATCTAACAATACCAATCAATATAGCAAAAGGACTCTATACCAAACAATAGATTAAACTTTACTTCCAAGTTCATTGTGGTTGTATTCTCAAAAGCAAAATGGAACTACCTAAGATACCCACCAACAAGTGAATAAATATTGAAAATGTGGCATTTACATAACGTAATTTTCTATCATGGCAGAGAGAAATGAACTTGTAAAATATGTAGGCAATGTGATGCATTTGGAAAACATACCAATTGAAAAAACAGACACAGCAATACACCATCTTAATCTCCCTTATTGCAGTGTCTGGATAAAAAGTTTAAGTGCATCATACATAAAAATAAGTGCTCATGAAGAACAGAAAGGTAGAAATGGATCATTAGAGGAAAGTGGAGAGAACACCTCATGCATATAGGGATGAGGTAATACTAAAGAGTAGAAAAGATGTAAGCAGATTGGAGAAAAGAAGGCATACAGAAGAGAAAGAACTGGGTAAATAAGACATGATATTCATGGGGAACATATAGAAAGATATTTTATAATGTTAGCAAAAAATATAACCTAAACCAAAAAAAAAAAAAAAAAGCTTGAATGGACACATTCTCCGTTGATGGAAAATGTGTCTTTCCAAAGTCACAGAACATGAGAACCCAGTGCTAAGTTTAGGATACTTTCTGACCAATTGTTGCTCAAGGAGAATCCGGGGGCTCTCTTAAAATGCTATTGTCATTGCTCTAGACTGTTGAACAGAACTTTATGGTAAAACCCTGTACCTGAAAACAGTACCCATATTGGTCAGAGGACATGAAGAAATCAAGCTAGAGATAACCTGGAAGCTGTTTTTCTCCAGATGGTTTTCAAATTATGAGAACTTGCTGTGCAGGTTGCTGGGAAAGAACTAGCTATGCATTCAATATTCTGAGTGCTAAGATACAAACCTTGGAAAAATATAATAAAACATCACATAGATATTCAAATCCAGATAGAATTTAATGTGGAGCCAGTTTCAGCATTACATTATAAGAATAAAGAGGAATAGTCTAAGGTTTTCAGCTATCCAATTTTAATATATCCTGTAACCTTACAGGGATTTATAAGTGGCAGAGATTCTGTTACAGTTAACTGGACTCCTGTGACATTGTTAGATTTAAAGTTTCAAGAAAGCAATAGTCTCATATAACATGCATTCACCTTTTGTGAAGCAAATGTTAAATCCATGGTCAGTTTGTAATAGAATTATCCCTAATAACTGGAAAAATTTGGTTAATAGACTTTTAGAGATTAGTACACAATTACAATGGAGTATCTGGTTAAAAGAAAAGGCTAATATTATTGAACAACAAACTAAAGCTAGAGAGAGGGAAATCTAGTAGGCTGTATATAATGACCATACCCTGGATTTATGCCATGCAGCACTTTTAAATTCTTGGAACAGAATTTAAAAAATAGAAAAGAAAATTGATTACTGCAGCTATGCAAGAGCCAAAGGAAGCCATTATGGATTTCTTACAAAGATTAATTTCAGCAGTAAATAGAATAATACCAAATTTACAAGCTAGACAAATAATAATTGAATCTCTAGGTTTTGAGATTTCTAATTCTTCATGAAAAAGGATAATTAAGCCATTAAAGGCAAGGTCAGCACCTCTGGAGGAATGGATCTGAGATATAATTAATATAGAATCTCATAAACATGATGATACATGGATAGGAGAAGTGATTTTCAGATGTTTGAAGAAATTTCAAAATGCCAAATGTTATAATTGTGGGAAACAAGGTTACTTTAAAAAGGGATTGTAGACAGGGCATTATTAGAAACAATGTTTTTTCTAAGAATAATCATTCAAAATGACCCTTCCACCTTGACTATGTGGAAGGTGTGGCAAAGGCAGTTATTGAACTAATATAGGTCAACGAAGAATAGTCATGGGAATTCTTTGCTGTTGGGAAACTCTATAATGGGCCTCTTTCAGGCCCCTATGCCAAATTCAGTCCCTATGCCAAATCTGGTTCTGATGTGGGACTCACCTCTGTATGCTGTGAATATTTTTTATTACCACTGGTTAATAAAGAAGCTTCTTTGGGCAAAATAAAGTTGCAGAGCAGAATAGAGCTATGCGGAAGAAGGGGAGAAGTGACCTGAATGCTGGGAGAAAGAAGGCAGAGTCAAAGAGACGCCATGTAGCCACTGAAGGAGACAGACACCTGGGAAACTTACTGGTAAACCATGAGCCTCATGGTAAAATATAAAATAGGAATGGGTCAGTTTAAGATGCAAGAGTTAGTCAATAAGAAGGCTAAGCTCATAGGCCAAGTAGTGTTACAATTAATATAGTTTATGTGCTATTATTTCAGGTCTGGGCACTTGAGAATGTATGGTATATGCCTACAAATTAGCATGCCAACAGGGGCTGACTATATTCACATAAAACCTGAGAGAGCTTGAAAAGTAATCCTAGACACACACACACACAGAGAGCTTAGTGTAGCTTCTTGGTACCAATGGGCTGTTTCCTGGGAGCAAACAGGAGTGCTGCTGCTCCTTTAAGAAGAGATTTACTGACTCAGCAAAGAAACGGTGGTTTCCTGCTTCATGTTTGCAACATGAACTCTGGCTCTTTAAGGAGGCAGAGCATCTGTATTGGGTTTGTGGGCAGCACACTGCAAGTTACTTGGTAGCAGCATGGGCCAACTGCTTACCAGATTTGAGGTGGTGAGCAAGGTTCTCTCCTGGCAATTCTAGAGCTGGTGGTAATTTGCCTCTACCATGTTAAAAGGACAAGGGAGGCCTCAGTGATCACACTGCATACCATTTTAAAATATGTTTTGTCAGAAAAGGATTTCAGATACACAATAGGATAGATTCAGACATAAAAGACCTGTAAATGAGACACAGTATGTTTAAAAACTGTATGTAGGCTAGGCAAAAAGAAGAAAAAGAATATAGAGAGCTATAAAAATAAGTGAATTGTTAAAAAATACAAAGCACAGTCTTTAAAGAGACAAAGTACAGGCAGTTAGATATTAAAGGAGTAAAGAAAATCAGTCACATAAAGATGGAATATACACAGAGAGTCTGGATTATGTATATTATTGTGTTTTCTCTGAATTTTTGAATATAGAGAGATATTTGATTCTGGGGGCTGCTAAGCTAAAGCAACATATGTATTTTAAAGGTATCTTGACTTCAAAATTTGGGTCTAAGAATATGTTCTTTGGAAAAGAGGTTGTGCTTTTGTTTCTACAGAGGATGAAAACCTGTGGAATAATTCCAGGCTAATGTGGCTTGATAGACAAAGACCACCTGAAAGGTCTCTGTGAACACCCAAAAATACTTTGCCCAACAAAAAGCAGGAAGCAGTTTAGAGAGAACTACATCCAAATTCCCAAATTTTTTTTATAAATGTTTGTATACATTTAAAGGGGGATATAAATAGAGATCAAAACTTTGAATTGGCATGGATCTTGGTCTGTTGATACAAAATTAAGGTCAATTTTGTTATATGTATTTCTGCTCTTGTTTAAGGTATTGTGTTTGTGCAGCTCATTTAAAAATGTAATGTAGGGGCTGGAGAGATGGCTCAGAGGTTAAGAGCATTGCCTGCTCTTCCAAAGGTCCTGAGTTCAATTCCCAGCAACCAGATGGTGGCTCACAACCATCTGTAATAGGGTCTGGTGCCCTCTTCTGGCCTGCAGGCATACACACAGACAGAATATTGTATACATAATAAATAAATAAATACTTTAAAAAATTTAATGTATAATTAAAAATACAGGTTAATAGATAGTCATCTATGATAGTCAAGCTTGTAGTCATGTTAGTTAGGTTTTATAGATGTACGGAGATATATTTCAGATGAATAGAATTCTTCAAACTGTAAGTCCCAAGTCCTGGTCTCTGGCCTCCATCTTTGGAGGCCCGTTCCTGTGCCCGCCAAGCCTTTGACCCCTCCCCAAAGGAGGGTCAAGACAGTCTGCCAAAATATTGACCACTCCCCCAGTCTATTTAAACTGCTTCCCCAGAAAGTTCCCTTGTGGTCTCTTTCATCTCCCCACAGTGGTCGCATTTGCAGCTTCCCGGTTCACCCCTCGAGGCCACCTAAGAGCACAGGATCATTAAACCTGGATATTTTTAATATGGCTTGTTGTGATTTGGCTTGATTGGGATTTTTGTGTCGGCAGAGAGCTGGCATTAGGAAAATTCCTAACACAAACCTTTCAAAGACTAACAGAATATGGCATTTAAAGTGTTTAAGAACTTTGAACTTTTCAGGACAGTGAGACACGTCTGCTCCTCGCAGCACCAAGCTACTTCAAGAGGAAGATGGGCATCAAAAAAGCTCCTGCTATTTGGACAAGAAATGGTTCTTGCCTGGACTGCTTAATGGTATGCTGTATGAATTAGGCATGCAGGACCCACAGAAAAATGACTGCTGAAGTTGCCTAAAGAAAGTAAGACAGTCCTTCAGGGTTCCTGCTTCAAGAGAGAACTGCCAGACATCTTCAAAGACACAGAAGAAAGCAACTGATGAACTTTGCCAGTACAAGACATAAGTGATCTTCATGGAAAAGTCTGTCAAATACTATGGGCCTGTAAGCTAAAGATGGATGCAGCAATGATAGAGAAGAACTTTGGATGATTGTCCAGGCAGCAAGATGTATCTATCAATTCTAGAGTTTTGAAAGTTGCTTACAATGCACTTCCTGTTGATTTAGGTAATATATCCTTCTAGGGTCTTTGATGGAGTTGAAGAATAGATAGTTATAAGTATAGTTTTCCTTAGTTATTGTAAGATAAAATAAATATAAATATTTTAACTGTAATTATTGTTTAATACCTGTTTTGCTATATGTGATTTTACTACATTGAAGTTAAAATTTTACTTTTTATTTAGACAGAAAAGGGGATGTAATATAAAATTCCCCTCTGTATGCTATGAATATGTTTTAAAACCGTTGGTTAATAATTAAACTATTTTGGGCCTGGGGCAGGGAAGAATAGAGCTAGGTAGGAAAAACTAAACTGAATGCTGGGAGAAAGAAGGCAGAATCAAAGAGACACCATGTGGCTGCTGAAGGAGACAAACACTTAGAAACCTTCACAGTAAAACAAACCTCATGGTAAAATATAAAATAAGAATGGATTAATTTAAGATATGTTAGTCAATAATAATCCTAAGCTAATAGGCAAATCAGTGTTGCAAATTAATATAGTTTCTCTGTTACTAATTTGGGTCTGGGTAGTCAGGAATGAATGAATGGTCTCTGTCTATATGGTTCAGTCCTTTCATGCCATTGTAGAAGAAATTCCTTCCCAGAGCAATTAAAGAACCTAATACTTATTGTAAAAAAACATACTGCTGTGGATAATAAAACAGCTGTAGAAAAAAAGAACAAAAAAATCAGGAAAAACAATAGAGCAAGTATCCTGGAAAACTTCTATAAACAAACAAAGGTATCCTGGAAAACTTCTATAAACAAACAAAGATCAAAATTAAATTTATGAGTAAATGATATTATCATTGAAGGTCTGGTACACAGATGCAGTTGTGACAATAATTTCATCAGAATCTTGGCATCTAAATTGGCCTCTTCAGAATGTACATATTCAGCTTTTAGGGATTGGAACTTTATCTTAAATAAAACAGAGTACAAGATGGGTCAAATGTATAGGGCTGGAAGGACAGAGAACATTAAAGCCATATGAGGCTAACATAGGAATGAATTTGTGGGGATATGATTTGTTACAGCAATGGCATACTGAGTGCAATATTCCCTAAGCCTTAGAAACAATCCATATGTTTCTGGGAAGAATATTAGAAGGTTTTATAAAGAAGAGTCCCTGACCATCCAAGGTCCACAAGAACAAGGTACACCAGCTGCTGATTTTTCAAAGGCACCAACAGCCCTACCTTTAAAATGGTTGACAGACAAACCTGTATGGATTAAGCAATGGCCTTTAACAATAGAGAAACTGCAGGCTTTAGAACAGCTAACACAGGAACAACCAGATGCTCAGCATATTGAAGAAACAACCAGCCTCTGTATTTTTTGTATTTAAAAAGAAATCTGGAAAATGGAGAGTGGAAGAGATTTAAGAGCTGTTAAAACAGTGATTCAGTCAATGGGCTCTCTACAGTCTGGCATTCTTTTGCTGTCTCTATTGCCACAAGGATGGCCTCTTTTATTTATTGATTTAAAAGACTGTCTCTTCACTATACTTTTAGAAGAAAAAGACAGAGAGAAATTTACTTTCACAATGCCTACTTGAAAATTTCAGCCTGCTAAAAATTATCAGTGGAAGATCTCTTACAAGGAATGTTAAATAGCCTCCCTAAACAATGACAAATATCCATAATCCACTGAACAACAACAACAACAAAAACACCCACCCTACATCTCTTAAGAATGTGGGAATCATATTCATAAATTTACTTCCAGCTGTCTGGGGGAGACGGCATCTTTAGGGAATCCTGAAAAGAAAAATTTCAGTTAACTGTCAAGTCCTAGGAGAGGTAGCTCTATCATTTTTTTGTTCAGTCTATGCATAACGGAAAAGTGCAGGGCTTGTCTCAAGTCTGTCAGTCTGGATCATCTCAGCTAGCCATCTGGAAATTATTTTTGTAGTCCAAAGCTGATCCTTAGGTGGCATTTTTCAGCTTAGTGGTGTTATAGTCCTGGGGGCATCATAATTATGAGGTGCCGTCCTCCTTATGGAGATTCCAAAGGTCACTGTTAGGCATGCTCATCAGTGCAGAAAAATGATACTCAAACTTAAAATCATGTACAATAAGGTAGATGAAACCTTTTTTGATAATTAGTAGTCTATATGACCATGACAAAAGTGATATATATCTTAAGAAAAGCTGCCAAAGGGTCAATATAAAACCAAAAGATTAAAAAAAAACACCAAAAGATTATGAGATTAATAACAAAAATAATCCTTAAATTTTTTTCTTCTGACCCCTATCATGTCTCTTTTGACATGAGATAGAGATTCTGAATTTAGCTTTAATAAGCATTCTTGGGTTTAGAGGAGAGAGCAACACCCCGACTCCAAAGTCAGCTTTAATCTTTAATTGTAGTGGGACTACAAAAAGACCATTTGCATTATATGTCTGTAGAGAACAGCAGAAACAAACATGAAAGTTATGAGGATGACCCATCCTTTGTTTCTTGGACTTTTGACCAGCTACACATGCAGAAATAAATCATATTTTGTGTTTGAGTATACACTATGTGTTTGTAGTTATCTTCAGAGTCCAGAGAGTCTTCATTTCCTGGAAGATACAAGTCATTGTAAGTCACCAAATATGGGTACTGAGTGAATTAGAAGCCTTTGGAAAATTAGTTAAATATTCTTAGATGCACAGTTATTTCTCCAGTCTGGTTTCTTGAAACCTCATTAAGAGCCTGTGGCTGGGCAGGTCACCAGTGCTAAGCAGTTACATACTATTGTCTTGATAAATGGTCATGTTAAAATACCTTGAAAATGCTCATGTTCATACTCATAAATTAAGGAGTATATCTACTGAAAAGTACTGAGGTAACAGAGTGAAGATGAAAGAAGGGAATTGGGAAGATAAAATACAAATATTTATTATAGAAATACATGAAACCATCAAAAAAAGTAAGATGATCAGTTAAAACTGCTTTTAAAAATATAATCATTCAAGTACAGAGAAACATTAATAAAACACATAGAATCTATGTTACTATAGAGGCCGGAGAGAGAGCACAAAGATTAAGGGCACTTGCTGTATTTAAGGGGGACTAGAATTTGGTTCCTAGCACTTTCTGGTGCTAAAACTAAAGCTGAGTCAAGTTCCAGGAGGTCCTATGCCCTCTTCAGACCTCACTTAAATGCATGTACATATACTCACACACAAACACAGTCACACACATACACACAAATAATATAATAAATTAAAAAAATAATAATCTATAAAAATGTCACTCAGGGCTGGGCAGTGATGGCACACACCTTTAATCCCAGCACATGGGAAGCAGAGTCATGTGGTTCTCTGTGAATTCAACCTGGTCTACAGAGTTCCAGGTTCTACAAAGAAAAACTGTCTCTTGAAAGACCAAAAGAAAAAGTCATTTAGAATTTTTTTTACATAAACATAATTATCAATGAGCTAATAGGTATATTGAAAAAATAATTTGCTATGTAAGGGACACAGAAAATATTAAAATAGGAAGCAAAAAATTTTCTGCTTCTACTAGACACAGAAAAACCTGAAAGAGAAGTCAGTGCTCTTAGCTACAGAGCCATCTCTCTGAGGCACCAATTTCTTCTTTTTCTTTTCATATTTTTTATTTGTGTATGCACATAATTGTATAGGTACCTGGAGAGGACCAGAAGGTGTTTGAAAACTCTAAAATTAAAGTTAAAAGTTAGCTGAAAGCCACCCAATACACATGCTGGATTCCAAAGAAAGCCCCGCAGGAGAGGTGCAAATGCCGTTAATCACTGAGCCATCTCTCCACGCTTCAAACAGTTTCTTCAAAGGCTAGCTATTGCTGGACACAGCTTCTTAGAAATCTGTCTTCCCAGTGATGGGAATGGCAGACCAGAAAATTACGCCAATATTATTAACTTAACTCCAAGATTAAAAACAAAAAGGCAAAAATACAAGTTTTGTATAGAAATGGACCAAAGATCAAAATGTTAAAATTTTTATTGTACTTTCTTCGGATTATTTGTAAAATATTCTACACAAGCATAAACTCTCTTTATAAGATTTAACTACATGAAAATGTTTTATAAGCTTTATTTCAACTGAAAATCATAGCTTTCTTAATTTTTTTCATTAAAATTTTCATTTGGTTGGAACAGGTTCACCTTAAAATTTCCAAGTGGTAGTCAAATGTCCTGTATTGGATACTTTATTTTGCTAGCTTCCTATCCTAGCTGTAATAAGCAGGCATTAAAATATGTATCAGAGCAGGATTTTATCCTGAATATGTTTGTATACTAGAGCCAAAATTACACTATTTCTGGTCATATCTACTTCTTTCCACATCAAAATTTTCATTTTTTTCTTACTTTAGCACTATATTTATTTACTTCATTTGTGTTTGCACACACATACATTCAATGGTGCGCATGTGGACTTCAGAAGTCAACTTTTGTGAAATGGCTCTTATTTCTGCCATCTGACTTCCACAGTTAAAACTGAGATCATCAGGCTACCCAAAAGATCCTTTACTGAGCTGTCTCAGGGTCATCTAAACTCTTAAGTTGGCAAGCCAGAGCATCACACCATTTATAGTTGAACAAGTTCTTCACTATGAACCCATATGTGGGTTTGTGATGGTTTGTGGAACACAACCACAGATTGCTCACGTGGACAAGGTTTCCATAGTGTGAATTCTTTCATGCTTGAGGAAATTACCACAGTAAGTGAATTCTTTTCCACAGTGTTTACATACATAAAGTTTCTCTTGCATAGAATGAATTTTTTTATGAGTATAATAGGAACTCTGACTGTTGAAGGTTTTCCTACAAAGGTCACATGCAAAATGCTTCTCTGCGGTGTGAGTTTTTTCATGACTGTTACGGGTACTGGAAGTGGTAAAAGTTTTTGTGCAATGCTTACATGTATAAGGCTTCTCTCCAGTGTGAATTCTTTCGTGACTGTTACGAGCACTCGAAGTAGTGAAAGCTTTTCCACAATGTTTGCATGCATAAGGCTTCTCTCCAGTGTGAATCCTTTCATGCTTGATTAGGTCACCAGAAAGAATGAATACTTTTCCACATTTTTTACATAGAAAGGATCTCTCACCAGTGTGAATTCTTTCATGGCTGTTTCTGTCACTGGATGTGGCAAAGGCTTTTCCACAATACTTACATGCATAAGGCTTCTCTCCAGTGTGTATCCTTCTATGATTGATAAGATAATCAGAACGACTGAACGCTTTCCCACATGTTTTACAAATGAAGGGTTTCTCTCCAGTGTGTATTCTTTCATGGCTATTACGGTCACTGGAACTGGTGAAGGCTTTCCCACAATGTTTACATGCATAAGGCTTCTCTCCAGTGTGAATTCTTTCATGATTCATAAAATGACCCAAACGTTTGAAGGCTTTCCCACATTTTTTACATACAAAGGGATTCTCTCCAGTGTGGGTACTTTCACAACTATTATAGTCATTGGGACTAGTGAAAGTTTTTCCACAATGCTTACATGAATACGGTTTCTCTCCACAGTGAATTCTTTCAGGTACATCATCAGCACTGGAAATAGTGAAGACTTTTTCACAATGTTTGCATTCATAAGAATTTTCTCCAGTGTGACTTCTTTGGTGCATGAGAAGGTATTTCAACTGGATAAATCCTTTCCCACACTGCTCACACGCATAAGGTCTCTCTCCACTGTGAATTCTTTCATGTTTTTGAAAGCATGACAAATATCTAAATGTTTTTCCACACTGTTTGCAAATATAACACTTCTCTACAATATGAATTCGTTCATGGCTGATGAGGTGACTGGAATTGACAAACGCTTCTCCACATTGCTTACATACAAATGGTTTTACTTCCGTATGGGTACTTTCGTCTATCTGGCCATGTGTGTAGTTGGTAACAACGTTCTCATCATGCTTGTTTCTGGTGTCAGTCCTCTCCTGATGCTGATCACAATGGAGACTCCCACAAGCCGTATTACATTGCTGACTTTCAGAGGACTTTTCTTTAGAACATTCATGTTCCTGAAATGGCTCAGATTGACCCATATCTTCCCAAAATTTCTCACGTTTAAAAGCCTTTTCCACAGGCTCCTTATACTCAAATAGTTTATCTTCAGTTTGATCACTGAGGTGCACATTTGAGGGCAAATTACCAATGATGTTTCTTGTACACAAACTGCTACTGTTTTCATATAATGGTATAGAAGGAGGCATGGCCTCACTAACAATAGGCTCTGGGATCTGTCGCTGGTTTTTTTCACACTGACTATCATGTTCATATTTACCATCTTTCTCAACCACCTGAGTTCTGAAAAAAAAAAAAAAAGAAGAAGAAGAGAATTATTGGAACAGGAAATAGCGAGGGCCTTTTCATAATGTTTACGTTAGTAAGATTTCTTTCCAGCATAAACTCTTTAGTGTGTGAGAAGGTATTTTCCAATAAATGTATCCTTTGATGCCTAAGAACATATTGGTGCTGGTATATTTTTATTTAGGCAAAGAAAGTGTTGGTGACTGATTCCAGTGGTCCACTATAGTTATAGTACTTCAGAGGCAAGAGCAGAAAGACTCGAAATTTAAGACCAATAAGGGCCACATATAAAGATCCTGTGATAAGAAAATAATTTGTTAACTTTATTTTCGTAAGAATTATAAAGAATCTGGAGAGACACCCCAGGTGTTAAAAGCACCTCTTCTTCTTCCAGAAAACCAAAGACCTATGGGTTCACAATGGCTTAAGCTTCAAGGGGCCTATAGTCTTCTTCTGCCTCTATAAATCCTTCTTACACGTGTGGCATGAACTCACATGAAACAACACACACACACATAAAAGATTTATGAATAGTCAAATTTCTGATGTTAGTACAAAAGAATAACAATCACATGACATTAGAAAATATGCCTCCACTTAGGCATTTGAAATATATAACTTGCTGGTTAGACTTTTATCAACATGACACACGATAGGGACATTTGAGAAGATGGAACATCAATTGAGAAAATGGCTCTGTCAGATGGGCTTGAGGGTAATTCTATAGGCTTGCTTTCTGGATTAATGAATTACATGGGAGGGCCTAGCTTACTGTGATTGGTGCCTCCCCTGGGAAAGTGAGCCTGAGCTGAATAGAAAAGGTAGCAAGCAAGCCAGTAAGTACTGTTCCTCCACGGTTTCTGCTTCCAGGTACCTGTGCAGCTTAAGCTTCTGGCCTGGCTTCTCTTGATGATAGACATTGACACAAAGTGTAAGCCAAAATAAACCCTTTCCTGCCCAAGTTGCTTTTGGTCATGATATTTATCACAGGCCAATAAAACAAACTAAAAAAGAAATTGGTACCCAGTCCATGGGGTATGTTATAGACCTGACCATGCTGTTTTGGGGAGGACCATGATAGTGCTTAGAACTTTCAACTTGAAAAGCCAGAGAGTGCTCAAAGTTTAACAATCAGTTTTGGCAGATTGGAATGTAAAAATGTTAAGAGCAATGGAAACAATGAAAGCCTGGCCACGTCAAGTTTCTGAAGGATGTCTGAGAGTGATCTGGCTGTAACTTATGCCATACACTTGATCACCACGGCTGATGTGGAAGGTGAAGGAGTGTCCCCTTCCACCCTCACAGCTCCAAGTGGATCGATCCCTCTTGCAGCTGTGTGCTTTGTCAAGGAGGACCTTCCCTGAGTAGAGGAACAGCAGCTGTGACCCCACTCTAGAACAGCCAAGCAAACTCTCAAAGGGACATTTACGAGTACCCTGGAGACTCGATCAGAGTGGTTCATGCAATAGTTTATATTAATAATCTATGCTTTCTGGTCAGCTGGGGCTGAAGAGTCAGCTATGATAACAAGCATTGAGGTTACATCTTCAGAGATTTCGGTCAGCACAAATACCACAGGGGCCCAAGGTTGCACTTCAAACTGTAAGCAAACCATGGCAATGTGTAAGATTCTGTCAGGTGGTATTGACATTGGCAGCATGAGAAGTACAGGAATGAAGGGGTCATGGAGAGAAGTTGAGACAGGGTTTAGTGAAAGGCCAGGATCCCCTGTCACTGATGAAGGTGAAACCCCAGGTGCAGTGGAAACACCAAGAACGAAGGGTTTATTGAGAACAGATGAGATTGTGCACCAAATGTCAAGGCTGGAGCTCCTGGAGAGAGATCAGAAAGTGAAGGGGAAGCTGCGACCTGTATGGGTCCTAGCAGATGAGAGATGCTAACACCATGGATGACTGCCAAGGACAGAAGCAGTTGTGGACTTGAGGTAGTCTGAGTCTAGGAGTCAAGAGATGTGTGCTGTGGCTAGCAGGACAGAAATGTTGTGTCCCCTAAGCCCTTTGGAGACTAGACTATCATGAGTGAAGCCCAGATGAAGGACACCGAGCTACAGAATGTGATTAACAATGTTGAATTTGGGGTTTGCTTTGAGCTAATTGTACCTGTGCTCTGCTTCTTTCCTTTTGAAATAAGAAGTGCATATCGTATACTTGGTTTTACAGGAGCCCAGAGAGGAGACATTTTGGATTTAAGAGACACTAAATATTTAAAGTGTATAAATTTTTAAAGACTGTGGAGATTCCTACAGTTATGCTCTGATTTATATTGTGATAATAAAATGAGATCATGGGGGCAAACAAGAAAGGAAAAGTTATGGTGTAATAGTGGTGAATTTGTATGTCAAGATCACAAGGAGTCAATTGTGCTGGTTAGGGTTTTGTCCACTTGACACAAGCTACAGTCATCTGAGAAGAAGGAGCATCAACTAGGAAAATGGTTCCATCAGATTTGCCTGTCGGCAATCTGTGAGGGCATTTTTTTGATTTGTAATTAATGTGTGAGGACCTAGTCTGCTGTGGGTACCACCCATTATTAGCATATGGGCCTGAATTCTATACGAAATGAAGCTGAGGATGTGTTGAGAAGCAACTCAGTAAGCAGAGTCCTTCTCTAATTCCTGTCTCAGTCCTAGTCTTCAGGTTCCTGACCAGCATGAGCTCCAGCCTTATTTCCCATGATGAGGGACTGTGATACGGAAGTCAGGACAGGCACCAAAATAAGTCCTTTGTGTAAAGTTGTCTTTTGTCCTGGTCTTTATCTCAGCAATAAAAAAGCAAATTTAAAAATAGCTCTTCTGACGCTAATGAGGTAACTCAGAAGTTTAGAGGATTGATGGCTCTTCCAGAGAGACCACGCTTGATTCCCAGCACCATGGGTGGCTCACAACTGTCTGTAACTGCAACGCCAGGGGATGGGGATCTTACACCTTCTTTTTCTTTCTTTCTTTTTTAAAATATCCAACTAAAAAGATTTATTTCAGCCAGTTGAGACTACACTCAGTTATTTGGGACCTAAGGGAAGCCCCAAGCATTTAGACCAAATCCCACATCCTGTAATCTTGCTCAACAGTGCAGGGGGAGCTTTTGCCCCAGCAGGCAGTTTAACAGTAGCCAAGATGAGCAGTAGCTGGAGGAGGTTTTATACCCTCTTTTGGCCTTCAAAAGAGGTCAAAATGTATTCACGTACTACATGAAAGCTGAACACAGACATACATGCAAATAAAGCATGCATGAAGAACAAATAATTCTAAAAACCAAGATAACAACAACAACAAACATCTCTTATAGATAAAGCCCCGAGAAAACATCATAAAAATACATTAAGTACTTCTGAGTATGAGGAAGTTTTTTTGTAATGAACCACTGAAAAATCTCTTACATAGTTAAATATTGTAGCATATTTTGGTGACATTCAGAAATTACAGAGATGGGATATTCAAATTCTGAATGATCATATACAGTTGCAGTTTTATAAACATCCATGTTTGAATTAATTTATACTGAGATATATTTAGATAATATACTAGGTTCTCAGTTGCCTTATCATCCCCAAATGTTTGATGTAAATTCCTCTCTCTTGAGTATAAGTTACCCCAGATTTCTCCTGAGACTCTGGTAGTCCTCTTCAATATTTTCTTCATGTGTTTTCTCTAGAAGTAAACCCAAAGAAATCATGACTTAGTCAACATTACAAAAATTTATTACATTCTAAATTTTATGATGTGACCAGGCACATTAACTTCACTCCATGTTCCCTTTCGATATTTCAAACCAGAGACTACTAAACACGTAAGCAGGAAACAGTTGTCTGAATGAATAAGCTAAGGAATCATAGTGTGTTTTACCTATGGAGATCAGGTTCATAAAGTTTTCCTTCATCACATCTCTGTAGAGCTTCCTTTGACTAGAATCCAATAAAGTCCATTCGCCCGAAGTGAAGTTCACAGCCACATCCTCAAAGGTCACGGGCTCCTAAAACAGTGCACATATTAGAATGGGAGGTTTTACCTGACAGGTTGACAGGATGCAGAGCCATCGAGCACATGTGCTTTAGAAGACACTTCTAAGTGGTTATGCAGATAAAGGTTAACATGAAGAATTATAGAGATTACATGAATTAATGTGAGAAAACCCACTCACAGTGCATGGAAGCAGTCTCTGACTTGTATTTAGGATATTAGAGGAAGAAGGGAACTGAGGAACATACAGCCACACATTCTTGATTATAGTTATGATTTTGTAGACAGAAGTTTCTATACCTTGGTCCTGTAGTGTTAAGTCCCAAAGAAACACACAGAGGCTTATATTAATTATAAACTGCTTGGCCTCTTAGCTCAGGCTTATTATTACCTAGCTCTTACAACTCAAATTAACCATAATTCTTGTCTATGTTAAACCATATGGCTTGGTACCTTCTCTCAGTGAGGCATTCTCATCTTGCTTCCTCTGTGCCTAGCTAGTGATTGCCTCTCTGCTTTCCCATTTTCCAGAATTCTCTTAGTCTGGTTGCCGCACCTATACTTACTTCCGGGCTACTGGCCAATCAGCATTTTATTAAACCAAATGAGTGACAAATCTTTTCAGTATACAAAAGGATTATCCCACAGCATGATTTGACCATCTGTTTCACACTCTTGCTTTAAGGTTTCTATCACGATTTACTGAACCCTTCAACTNAGTTTACCACAGCCATTGGAAAAGGCTAATATAGGAACAGACACAAAGAAGTTGGGCCATTGTCGAAAATAAGCCTGACCAGGTTCTCTAGGCATTTTAAACTTGTGTGTGCATCTGTTGGAAAATAGTTTTTTTCTTAAAGCAAAGAGAAAGAGAGCGAGCAAGAGAGAGATCATCATAGAAGACAAAGCAAATCTGAGTGGACCATTTGGTAGATGCAGTCTAGACAAAAATGATGAAAGAAATGCTTACAGAAGACACACAGATCAGGAAGACTCAGAGTAGAACAAGGATTCAGTTTTAAAGTAAGATGGAGGCCATTACTTTCTAATTTCTTCAATAACCTAGTTTCATTCTGCCGTGGGACCAGGAACGTAAAAAAAAAAAACCTCATGTTTAAAAACAATGAAGTACTTTAGTAAGTGAAAAAGAGTATAAGCAAGCTTAAAATTTTAAGACATGAGGTGATGAGAAAGCAGCTGTAATTGGTATGAAATTAATTCTAGGCCCTGGGAGAATAGTGAGAGAGAACAAGAGAAACAACCTGAGTCTTTACTTGGGTTTTGTACCCATCACCCTGTGAGTATTCTTTGAACAATCATCTGTACGTAACCTTGGACCACATCTGCTATCAGGTTTCAGGTTTTAAAACAATGGCAATACGTTAGCCCCTCAGACTCCTTATTAATCCCTTATATGTTTTCAATTGCATTGAAACACATCTGCTAACAGTGGACAATGGCCTGAAAGTAATGTGACACTTTGGGGCTCATGTACCTTAGTCAGACTGTGTTTTCAAAATTAGTATCTAAGGAAAGTCTTTTTACCACTTTGCCTGTGAATGAGGCATATGATTAAAATCAGAGGCATGATGGGAAAGGGCATATGCAGGAGCAAGGCTTTCCAAATGTCCCCTTCCGTCAAAATGCAAAACCCGCTGTGCATGCTCAGCCACCAAATCTTCCTTTCAACGCCCCAAGTAATAATTGGTGACCCAACCCTGTTCACACCCACAGTTTGGATATTTTAGGAAGGTTATTGAAGAGAGGGATCGAGTAAGACCTTGAACTAAAATTACTAAAAACAGGAGCAGCAAAGCAGGTCATTTTCAATGGCCTGTGCTCTGATATTGTAGGATGGAACTTGCCGACATATCTGCTGATCCTATACTTGCAACTCATGCACTTACTGACCTTCTCTAGTGTTCCTTTCCCTTCTCTCACTGTACACATTGGCTATGATTCTGTGAGCTAACACTCCTAAATAGGGAGGGAATAATGCTTTGTTATGTGAAACACCGATGAGCATGGGAAAAACCTCAGTCGTCTGTTAAGTTTTAAACTTTGCTACCAATAACCCTATAATTACAGGTGGTTAAGCCAAGCACTGAGATGCCTTGATACCTACGATCTTGACAGTCATGAGACTAAAGCAAGGGGATCATTAGATTGAGGCCAGCCTGGGCTACAAAATTTTGTCTCAAAATGACTTACCAAAAAGGAGAGCAAAAAAGAAAGACCGACTCCAAAAAAATAAAACATGAAAACGTCCTTTTTTTTTCTTATTTTTCAAAGAACTTTGGGTGCATCATTAATTTACCAATTTGTGAGGTATCATTTTTTTTAAAAAAATATTGGCTACCAATGCTATAAACCTAAAACTGTCTTCATTCTGTCTCATGTACTTGTTTACACTGTGGGGTTTTTTTTCATTAATTTTAGGAATTTAAAATTTTCTTTCTTGATTTGTTCCTTGATCTAATTATGATTTAGTAGAATGTTGCTCAGTTTCCATGAGTCTGTACTTTTTGTAGTTCTATTGCTGATAGTAACCACCTTTAGTCCAACTGGACAAACAGAAAACCGTTTCTCTATATTTGTAGAGATCTCTTCTTGTTCAAATGTGGTTGAGTCTGGAGGAGGTTCCACCAGCTCCTGAGAAGATGGTGTATTCTTCAGTGTTTGGCTGGATTGCTCTAGTGTATGTCTATTAGGTCCACGGATTTGTTTAGTTTTTCATCCATATGAATCAATCAATTGATAAGAAAAGTCATATATTACCTGTAATTTTAGATCTAGTCGTATGTCTAGATCTAGTACAAAATTGGGTACCTATGTTTGTTATGCATGTTTAGTGTCGCAGTTTCCTCTTAGGAGTGTTCCTATGAGTATGAAATGACACTCTATATCTCTTTTGACTAGTTTTGGTTTGAAGTTGATTTTATCAGATACACAATAGCTATGCCTTCTTGGTTCATTTACATGGAAGACCAGTTTAAATTTCTTTTACTCTAAGATGGTATACAATGTTGACAGTAAGGTAGGAATTAAGATTTTTTTCCCTTCCACAAGACATAGTTTTTCTTTGTAGCCCTAACAGTGCTGGAACTCACTATGTAGATGAGGCTGGCCTCAAACCCAATGATCTGCTTGTCTCTGCCTCCCAAGAGCTGGGGTTAAAGAACTGTACTACTACCACCTAGCAGGAATTTAGACATTAATATTAAGAGCTATTAATAATCAGACATAATGGTGCATGTTTTTAATCCTAGCAATTAAAAGGTAGAGGCAGGTAGATCGAGGCCATTCTGGTTAACATAGTGATTAGCAGAACAGTCAAAGGTACACAGTGAGACTGTTTCAAAAAGAGAGATATTTCCAGACAAAGACTTGCAGACCAGCTGAGATCCTGGAAGAGGTTCAGACCAGCATGTTATGGGGTCTGATCGAGTGCAACATAATTCAAACAGCAAATAAATACAGAAAACTAACATTTATTGTAATCAAGCTGCTGCTGATCCATCAGGGATGCAGAACAGATTCGGGAGCAGGACTGTGACCCTAAAGCAGAATGTTACAGAGCTTTGAAAGCACAAAACACACAAACATCTGTGCCAAGTTACAGTCACATTTCCACCAATCAGTATTCAGGGAACAGGAGCTTTCCTAGGGATATTTCTTCTCATTGGTTGTCTTACTCCTGTGGCTGGGCAGTTTGCCCAGCATTCACGCCTCAACTTGCCAACCAGGATCTGGGTCACCCAGGAAGGTCTTGGAAAGTTAAACTTCATTTGACCTTTATTCAGAATGGAAGTTCTATTAAAACTGGCTTCAGTTTGGTTCCTTCTTGCAACCAGAGTAGCCTGGAAACAGCAGAGACCAGCCAACCTGCTGGGTAAAGGGTCTGAACAGTTGAACTATCAGCAAAGAGCAGTGCCCAACCTGCTGAACTGCCCACAGGCTTGCAAGGCTCTCTAGCTGACTGGCATTCCTGAGCTGTTGCCCATGCCACAGTTGGCTTTGGTAATGCAGCTGTCTTTAATTCATTTCTGACCCTGTAAGTAACTCCTCACTTATATTTCTGTCATCGCCCAAAGAAACTCACTGGTTCACCAAGCCATACTTTAGTCTATTGTTGGTTTCCTGTCTGGCTTGAAAAGATGATTGGTCACACCTCCAATAGAATGTCATCACAAAACAACTACATATAAAGTCACAGATTAATTCAAATTCAGTAATACTCAGTGCCTTTAATACCCAACTCACCAGTCAACTAATGAACTAGACAAGAAATAAACAGAGAAAATCTGTAATTAATGACACAATGAGGTCAGCCGCGGTCTGGTATGCCTTTAACCCCAGCACTCAGAAGCCAGATGCGGGTAGATCTCCATGAACTTCAGGTCACCCTGGTCTACACAGCAAGTTTGAGGCCAGCTGCAGCTACATAATTGAGACTGAGTCTCAAAAGGACAATAAACAAACAAGCAAACAGAATGAATGACACCAAAAAACAGACTGACCAGCTAAATACACAAAGGATATTCCACTCAAACACAAGAGAATACACGCACTTCTATGCATCTAATGGAAAGTCTCTATGAGAGGATACAAAGCAAGTTTCCACAAATAGAGGAAACCTAAAACCATGTCTTGCATTCTATCTCATCACAATGCAATAGGACTGAAAGCCAACAGCAACAGAAATTACAGAAAATCTACAAGCTCATAGAAATTAAATAACACACTACTGAATGATAAATGCCACTGTAGAAATAAAGGAGATCCAGTATTTCTTTAAGTTAAATAAGAATAAAGGCAAGAAGTGAGAAAACAGATAAAATGCAATAAAGAGAGTATGAAAAAAGGATCATTTTGCTATCTTAAAAAAAGTCATACAAGACTGGTTGGATGGTGGTGGTGCACACCTTTAATCTCAGCACTGGGGAAGCAGAGGTCAGCCTGGTCTACAGAGTTCAGTTCCAGGGCAGCCAGGTGTAGGCAGAGAAACCACGTCTTGGAAAATCCAAAGCAAACCAAAAAGAAAAAAAAAAAAAAAAGACAACAACAACAAAATGAGGGATTCCCTCCCTCCCCTCTACTTTTAAAAATGTGCAGCAGGGCTGAGAATGTGGCTCACTTGGTAATTCTTGCTTAATATGCAGAGACTCCCTCCTTCTGTTTCCTCCCCTGCACCGCATTAAACCAAGTGTGGCGACTAGTTCCTCGTAACCCCAAAACTTGGGAGATGAACGGAGGGTCACAACTTCAAGGTCATCGACAGCTACTATGAAGCTCCAGGACAGAAAAACCGAAAAATATAAAAATAAGCTCGCAGTACAGGCCCCTTCTGTTTGGAGAAGTACCCTCGAGCAAAACTAATACAACGCCAAAGAGATTACAGGAAATGATAAAAACAGGTCGGAAACGAGTGTGCCAAGGCAGACAGGCAACAACGTTCACCACCCGCGTCCCTTCCCTGCACAGTCCGAACTCCGCTTCTCCAGCCCTGCAGGATGCACCGTCTGCGGAGGCGGAGGTTCACAGCGAATTCCCCACGACAGGCTGGGGACTGGGATGAAGCAGTCACAGCAGCAACAGGACAGGAGGGGCCTCTCTACTGCCAGCTGCCGGCTCTGCCTGTGCCAGACTCCACCCCAGAGTCTGCAGCACAGCGCCAGGGACCGTCCGGGTCGGCGGCGCCAGGCTGCACCAACGACTCCAGGAGCCACCGCACACTCACCATGTCCTGCTCCGGACGCGTGCAGAGGTCCTGCCGTCAGAATAGGTGACACCGACGGAAACCAGCTGTCACACACCTCACAAAAGCTACACGGGATTCAAAAATGGAGCCAGGGGCGGAAACTGCAGAACATTCTTGTTCCTCATTCGACATTTCCAGCAAGGAAGTAACAATATCTCTGATTGGCTAATGCTGCTGAACCCGCCTTCTTATTCATGAATAGCAGGACCAACATCCAATAAGCCTGAGGGATAATTGCACTTAAGGGGGAACACCGTTTGAGATTTTGGCGCACCGACTCGCTTCCCTGTGTACTCAGTGGGATTCTACTTTTATTCCACATAAAATAGTGCACAGATTGGCTCTGAACAGCCCAGAGTCAGTGCCCTTAAAGGAAACCCGGGACCCTAACAGGAAGGGCCCCGGGTCAGTGAAAGCAGAGAACGAAGAATGAGGACCAAATGTGCCAACTAAAGAATTTGTAACGAATGCACTTCTTGACTGAGTAAAATAGAATTACCAGGAAGCAATGCTCCACAAAGGATAGCGGGTGAGGCGTGGGAACAGATCTTGAAGGGGGAGGAGGCAGGGACCTTACTTTGCTCAGGTCAAGAAGATAACGGAACCTTTCCTAGTGGTGAGGGACAGATACCAAATAAGTTAACCCAGGGAGATTCCTATGAAGCTCCTTCTACCGTGAAATCTCTCCTTCAGCACTTTAACATTCATAAAATGGGTGAGGGATTCTCCAATCATATTAAAGTTTTAACCAATGTAAACTATCAAATTCGCAAATACTTCTCTAGGGCTCTATCTACTGCAGTGTGTCATTAAACATGATTGGTTTGCATTGCAATGAGAATCTGGAAAAAAATCTAAACAAACAAAAAACCATAGTAGTTAAATAACACCATAAACCAAATGGACATAATAGACATCTTCTGAACAAACCGCTCAAACCGAAAAGAATATATATTCTGCTCAATAGCCCATGGGATGTTTTTATAACATCAACCACATATTAATACGTAAATCTCAACACATATAAAGAAATTGTAGTAACAATCAACATTTTATCTGACCACAAAGGGTTAAATCTCGGTATCTTCAGAAATAGAAACTACAGAAAGTAAATAAACTCATTGAAATTAAACAAAACACTACTGAGTGATAATAATAAGAAATAAACTGAAAAACTAAAATTGTATGGAAGTAAAAATACTATACATATAATATATATATGTATACATATATATATATGTACATACAT
>NW_026068137.1:141098-158945 GCF_014885135.2 Alexandromys fortis | reverse complement strand
AAAAAAAAAAAAAAAAAAAAAAAATTGAACTGCTTAGGTTTTTGTTTGTTTGGTTGGTTGGTTTTTGTTTTTGTTTTTGTTTTTGTTTTTTTGCTTCTTTGTGTTTTTTCAAGACAGGGTCTCTCTGTGTAGCACTGGTTATTCTGACACTCTCTCTGTAGAACAAGTTGGCCTCAAACAGCGAGTGATCTGCCTCTGTCTCCCAAGTCCTGAAATTATTGGTATGGGCCATGGCTGTCCAGCTGAACTGCTTAGTATTTTTTTCTTTTGTTTACTTGATACAACCTAGAGTTATCTGGGAAGGGGAAACCTCAAGTGAGAAAATTCCTCCAAAAGATTGGTCTGTATGTAATTATATGTGTCATATTTATGATAAGTGGTTGATGCTGCCTTACTTTCCTTTATGATGAACTATATAAGTTGTAAACTGAAATAAACCCTTTCCTCCCAATGAGAAACAAATGAGGACACAAATCTGTATCCAAATTCACCAAAGGAAAGTGAGATAAAAGCCAAATGAATATAATTAGTGAAAGAGGAGGTTTCTAATAGAACATCACTGAGAACACTCAGAGAAACATAAAGCATAACTCTAAAATAGAGGATCTGCAGAAAGGGAACATTCCTCCACTGCTGGTGGGAGTGCAAACTTGTGCAGTCATTTTGGAAATCAATATGGCAGTTTCTCAGAAAATTGGGAATCGATCTGCCTCAAGACTCAGTGACTCCACTCTTAGGAATATATCCAAAGTTCGCTCAATCATACCACAAGGACACTTGATCAGCTATTTTCACAGCAGTATTATTTGTAATAACCAGAACCTGAACAACCTAGATTCCCCTCAACTGAAGAACGGATAAAGAAAATGTGGTACTAAACGGGGCAATGATGGCACACGCCTTTAATCCCAGCTCTCGGGAAGCAGAGGCAGGCAGATCTCTGTGAATTCGAGGGCAGCTTGGTCTACAGGAGCTACTTCTAGTACAGGCTCTGATGTGGGAGTGTCATATATCAATCTGTTGATTTCATTGGTTAAGTTATAATAAACCAGCTGCTTGGCCTCATGGCTTGGAACATAGATGGGAGGAGTAAACAGAATAGAATTCTGGGCGGAAGAGGAAGTGAGGTCAGACTCTGCTCTGCTCCCGGAGAGACCCGACAGCTCTGCTGGAGCAGAGACGCCATGCTCAGCTCTCCCAGGCAGCTGCAACCCACGATGGACTTAGGCTAGAATCTTCCCGGTAAGCGCACCTTGGGATGCTTACACACATCATTAGAAATGGGCTAGTCCAGATGCGAGAATTGGCCTGTAAGGGCTAGAGTTCATGGGCCAAGCAGTTCTTAAATGAATACAGTTTGTGTGTTGTTATTTCGGGCATGAGCTAGCCAAGCGGCCGGGGTGTTGGGGACGCAGCCCCGCCGCTTCGTATTTCAACAAGGCTCCAAAGCTACAGAGAAACCCTGCCTCGAAAAACCAAAGGAAAAAAATCAAATCAAAACAAAAAACAAACAAAAACACGGTACTTTGGGAGGTAGAGGCAGACAGACCTGTGTGAATTCAAGGTGTGGTGGTGCACACCTTTAACACCAGCACTTGTGAGGCAGAGACAGGTGAATTTCTGTGGGTTCAAAGATAGCCTGGTCTACAGAGGGAGTTCCAGGACAGCCAAAGATATACAGAGAACCTGTCTCAAAAGGTAAAAATAAAAGAAATACAGGTTAAAGTAAAGCTACATAAACATGGATGCCCCGATGGTACAGAAGAACTTTGGGTAACTGTACAAGCAGTGAGATGTCTCTGTCATTTCTAGAGTTTTGGAAGTTGTTTACAATGCACTTTCTGTTTACTTAGGTAATATTATATCCTTCTGTAGTCTTTGATGGAGTTAAAGAATAGAGAGATAGTTACAGTTATTGTTTTCATTTGTTATGATAAAAGATAAAATAGATATAAATATTGCAACTGTAATTCTTGCTTGATACCTGTTATATGTAATTTTACTATGTTAAAGTCTTCCTTTTTGTTTAAACAGAAAAGGGGAAATGGTATGGGAGGTCCTTCTCTCTTTGTGTTGCTTTCATTGGCTAATAAAGAAACTGCCTTGGCCTTTTAATAGGGCAGAACTTACGTAGGTGGGAGGGGAACAGAACTGAATGCTGGGAGGAAGAAAGCAGGGTGAGAGACACCATGGATCTCCTGCCTGAGGTGGACACTGGTTAGAATCTTGCTGGTAAGCCACAGTCACATGGCAATACACAGATTAATAGAAATGGGTTAAATTAAGATGTAAGAATTAGTATATAAGAAGTTAGAGCTAATGGCCAAACAGTGTTTTAATTAATACAGTTTCTGTGTGTAATCTAGCTGGGTGGCTGGGACAACAAGCAGCCAGCTCCTCCTGTTACAGATAACCATTTGATCCAGGGTATCCTATGTCCTCTTCTGACCTCAGCAGCAGCAAGCAGAAACATGGTGCACATACATACAAGCGGGCAAAATACTCACTTTAGTGCTAGTCAACATTCTTTAGAACAGAACAGAGAGAGAGAGAGAGAGAGAGAGAGAGAGAGAGAGAGAGAGAGAGAGAGAGAAGAGGGTTTATTAGAGTCGCCAATTATAAGCTATAGTCCTGCCAGTTCAACAATGCCTGTCGACCAGTGGAAAGTCTAGGAATCTAGTAGTTGTCCAGTTCATGGAACTGGTGTCTCAGCTGGTTTTCAATACATGCCAGAATCCCAAAGTATGCTCTAATAAGAGTGAAGGGGTGAATTACCAGCAAGAGTTGAGAAAGACTGTGGGTATGAATGTGATTGTCAGTGTGATGAAAATCAGCATCAGATTCCAGAGAATGTAGCTAAGAAATCCGTGCCTCCTGAAATAACAGTATATGAAAGCAGATTGTGTATAAGAAACATAATTAGTCATACATGCATTTTCACATGTATACCTCAGAGATCAAGCTAGAGGAAAACTCTGAATACAGAGACACTGTGCAAAAACCTTTAAGCATCAGAAACATTGGAAAGGTATCAATCATTCTGAATCATATTAGATACTTGAAACATCTCCTAGAGAGAAACCATATTAAAAAATCAACAATGGAACGAAACCTGTAGAATCATCAAGGATTATCAACATGATAAATAGCAGTATGTCTATCCAAGTTAAGTTGATTATCCCTTTATTTAATTGTTCCATTTTCAAAACATACATTACATAATCATACAGAGATATAACTTTCTGTGCTGTAATTTTGCCTTTTTTTTAACATGGGAAAAACTCCCCCTTTTAACTAATTCCTCCCTTAAAAAATGTCCAATTTTCTCACTAAATCTACTGATGATGATGAAGATGTGAGGCTTATTGTTGATCCACAGAGCAGCAATATCTTGACAGAACTTCAAGGCAGCTACCTAGCTTGGCAGCAGCCCAACAAGAAGCTTCCTGGGAAGTCCACCAGGACAGAAGAAAGCAAAATCTAACCGATAGTGTGGTGACTCCAGCAACATGTAGCTCTGGCTTATACCAGTGGTGCAAAGCCACAGGCAAGTAGGCTTTTCATTAATTCATACCTCCAAAAGTTGGGCACCAGATGTCACATGAATAATAAAAACCCAGAAACAATATTGGGGTTCAAGCTGAAGGTCAGAAAAGCAGTCAAGATACTAAAGAGTTTTTACATATATCAAGGCTCAGACAAACAAAGGGGTGAACCTACTCTCAGCATGACTGTAGACTGCAACGCTCCCCTCCGAACCTCAGACTGCAATGTGCTCTTGTCTTCTCCAGCCTTATATGCCTCTCTCTGTCCAGCCATACCACTCCAGTCTCCACCTCCCTAGTGCTGTGAATAAAAGCAATAGAGTCCCAAGTGCAGGGAGCACCATTATGTGAATTCTAATTCTCTTTACACTAACTCAGTCTTGTTTAGCCAGGGTGGCCTTGAGTCATTGGATTAAAGGTGTGTGCCACTACTTTCTGGCCTCTAGCAACATAGCTTTACACCCTGATCTTCAGGCAAGCTTTATTTATTAAAACAGAAATAAAACATCACTATGCTTATAAACACCTGATATTTGACATGGAGGCCAAAAAAAAAAGTATACAATAGATAAAAGAAAGCATCTTCAACAAATGGTACTGGCATAACTGGATATCAATATGTAGTGGAATGCAAGTAGATCCATATCAATCCCCATGAACAAAACTAACATCCAAATAAGTAAAAGACCTCAACATAAATTCATTTGCACTGAACATGATAGAAGAGAAAGTCAGGAGTAACCTTGCATACATGAAAGCAGGAGATTCCCTTCCTTAATATTACACTAGTAGCACAGACAGTGAGAACAATTAATAAATGGTACTTCCTGGAACTGGGAAGCTTCTGTAAGGTAAAAGCCATGATGAATAAGACAAAAGGTCAGTGTACAGAATGAGAAAATATCTTTACCAACCCTGTACCTGATAAAGGGTTGATCTCAAAAATATATAAAGAACTCAAGACACTGGACATCAAAATACCAAATAATCCAATTAAATATAGGATGCAGATCTAAACAGAGAATTTTCAAAAGAAGAATTCCAAATGACCAAAAGAGTTATGGGATTATTCAACATCCTTTGCCATCAGGGAAATGCAAATCAAAATGAATCTGAGATACTATCTTACATCTGTTAGAATGGCTGAGATCATAAACACTGATAACAGTTCCTGCTGGAGAGAATGTAACCTAAGAGGATCACTCCTCTGCCAGGAGCCATTTCAGGCTTCTTCTTTCTCACAGGGCCTTGAAGTAAAAACTTTGAGACAGAAAACTTAAAGTTAACCAAAACATTACGTGCTAACCTTGGAGACTCAAGCTCTGGAAAGCACCACAGAGTGTCTTCATTCCTTGCTGCTTATTGCTAACAGCAGGTGTTCTAGCCACTGACCTTGCAACTGCCCCACTTAGCTGCTGAGCTGCTGAATCCCTTCCCCTGTCCTTCTTCTCCCTTCCCCCTTCCTCAGTTCCCCCTGCACAAGTTTCTCACTGAGGAGTATTTAAGACTAAAGCTTGTTTCAATAAAGGAAAACCTTGACAAATTGAGAACAGAATCCTGTTTTGCTTGCTTGGTCTTCTTTCCCTTTCTCACTCATGTTCTTTTAGGTAGTGCCCCTTCAGACCCTGGAATAACTGGATCTGCTGGGCAGGTTACACTCCTCCACTGCTGATGGGAGTGCAAACATGTACAGCATTTTGGAAATCAGTATGGTGGTTTCTCAGAAAATTGGAAATCAATATACCTTAAGACTCACACAATATAACTTTTGGGCATATAGCCAAAGGATGCACATTCATACCACAAGGATATTTGCTCAACTATGTTCATAGAAGTATTATTTGTAATAACCCAAAACTAGAAACAACTTAGATGCCCCTAAAAGAATGAATAATGGAAACGTGGCACATTTACACAATGTAGTAATGCTAAGAAGTAAAAACAAGGACATCTTGCAATTTGCAGGCAAATGGATGGAGGTACAAAAAAACCATCCTTAGTGAGGTAAGCCAGCCTCAGAAAGACAAACATGGGTATGTTGATATTAAACATAAGGTAAAGGATAACCAGGCTATAATTCACAACCCCAAGAAATTGGATAAGAAGAACCAAAAGAGGGATATACATGAAGGGTCCCAGGAAAGAAAAAAAGTTAAGATCTACTTACTGGACATGGAAGGGAAGAAGAAGGGAAGAAATGTGGGATGGCCATATGAGGATTTGAGATGGCTGAGTTGAGGGAGTGATGAAGAGAGGGAGCAATGAAAGAGTTATCTTGGTAGAGCAAGCCATTATGAGGGAGAAACCAGGTGTTAGGGAAATTGCCAGGAAGAGAAAAAGGAGAGATCATATGAGCAAGGGGCAACAAGATCATCACTGATCAAACCACAAAGACAAGTGACCAAACTAGTGGTAGCTCATTTACCCAAATTGACTGTTAGGGATTCTACATGGGGCCAAACTAAGTCCTCTGAATGTGAGTGACAGTTGTGTCTTGTTCTGTTTGGGGAACCCATGGCAGTGGGACCAAGACTTACCCTGGGTGCATAAATGGGATTTTGGAGCCCATTTCCTATAGTGGAACTGAAAAACTCTAGGACAACTTTGAGGCCATTTCTGAGACCTCTCAGCATTAGTGCTTCCCCCTCCCCTGGAAACCAGGAACCTGATAATCACCCATGCCTCCACTTGGAGCTTTGGATACTTTCCCAGGAATTCTCCATCCCCTTTGTAGTTTTTCTTCAATAGACTCAGGCCCTGGAACTGGGGCAAAATGACCTGGTTAGCTTTACATCCAAAATAACAACACACAAATTGTATTCATTTAAACACTGCCTGGCCCATTAGCTCTAGCCTCTTACTGGCTAATTCTCACATCTTGGTTAACCCATTTCTCTTTTATTTATTTATATATTTATTTATAATTAAAAATTTCCACCTCCTCCCCTCCTCCCACTTCCTTCCCCCTACATGCTACCCCTTCCCCTCATTCTCCAGTCCAAAGAGCAGTCAGGGTTCCCTGCCCTGTGGGAAGTCCAAGGTCCTCCCCCCTCAATCCAGGTCTTGGAAGGTGAGTATCCAAACAGACTAGGCTCCCACAAAGCCAGTACATGCAGTAGGATCAAAACCTAGTGCCATTGTCCTTAGCTTCTCAGTCAGCCCTCCTTGTCCAACACATTCAGAGAGTCGGGTTTGATCACATGCTCCATCAGTCCCAGTCCAGCTGGCTTTGGTGACCTCCCATTAAATCAGCCCCACCGTCTCAGTGGGTGGGCACACCCTCGCAGTCCTGACTTCCTTGATCATGTTCTCCCTCCTTCTGCTCCTCATTTGGACCTTGGGAGCTCAGTCCAGTACTCCAATGTGGGTCTCTGTCTCTATGTCTATCCATCACCAGATGAAGGTTCTATGGTGATATGCAAGATATTCATCAGTATGGCTATAGAATAGGGCCATTTCAGGCGGCCTCTCCTCAGCTGCCTAAGGATCTAGCTGGGGACATCTCTATGAACACCTGGGGACACCTCTAGAGTCAAGTCTCTTGCCAACCCTAAAATAGCTACCTTAATTAAGATATATACGTTCCTGCTCCATATCCGCCCTTCCTCCATCCCAACCATCCCATTCCCCCATTCTCAATTTTTTCTCCCCAAGTCCCCTTCCCCCACCCTACCCCCACCCCCAAGTTTCCAATTTTTGCCTGGCAATCCTGTCTCCTTCCAATATCCAGGAGGATAACTATATGTTTTTCTTTGGGTTTTTCTTTGGGTTCACCTTCTTATTTAGCTTCTCTAGGATCATGGATTATAGGCTCAATGTCCTTTATTTATGGCTAGAATCTACTAACGAGTGAGTACATACCATATTCATCTCTGGATGACTCTTCTGTTTTTAGTCTGTGAAACACATTAAGGAGTATAATTATTAGCTCTTCGTGGAAGTTCTGGTATAATTCTTCATTGAAACCATCTGGACCAGGGCTTTTTTTGGTAGGTAGGTTTCTGGTGACAGCTTCCAATTCCTTGCGACTTACAGGTCTATTTAAACTGTTCACCTGGTCTTGATTTAATTTTGGTATATGGTACTTATCTAAAAAAGTGTCCATTTCTTTCACATTTTCCATTTTTGTGGCATACAGGCTTTTATTGTAAGATCTAATGATTCTCTGGATTTCTTATGCATCTGTAGTTATGTCCCTTTTCCTTTCTGATCTTAATTTGCATGTTCTCTCTCTACCAGGTGTTAGGGAAATTGCCAGGAATTCACAAAAAATGACCCCAGCTAAGACTCCTAGAACTAGTGGAGAGGGTACTTGAACTGAATTTCTCCAATAATCCAATTGGTGACTACCATAATTGTCATCATTGAACCTGCATCCACTAACGATGGAAGCAAAAGCACAGACCCAGAGCAGAGCACTGGGCTGAGCTCCTGGAAATTAGTTGAAGAGAAGGAGGAAGGATCATCTGAGCAAGAGGCAACAAGATCATCACTGAGAAAAGCACAAAGACAAGTGACCCAATTAGTCATAACTCAGTTACCCAAGATTGACAGGGATTCTACATGGGACCAAACTAAGTCTTCTGAATGTGTGTGACAGTTGTGTCTTGTTCTGTTTGGGGAACCCATGGCAATGGAACCAGGACTTACCCTGGGTACATGAGTGCGCCTTTTGTAGCCCATTCCCTATAGTGTAACAACTTGCTCAGACTTATATAGTGGGTAGGTTTTTGTCCTGTCTCAAATTGGTATATCAGACATTGTTTTCTCCCAAAGGGAGGCTTACACACTTTCTGAGGAGTAAATGGGTGATGGGATGGGCAGAGGTTGATGGTAGAAAAAGGAAGTGGGCACTGGAAATGGTATGTAACATGATAAAAAAAATCTAAAAAGATTGAGGAGGAACAGATACATTTATCCATCGATTAAATCACTCTAAATTTAGAAAGTCTCTGAATCTACATCCCCCCTCCTCAAACTGTAAGCAAAAAAAGAATGAACAGTGGCTTTACAAATGTTCCTTCTTATACCAAACCTCTCATTTTGGTTTTTCTCAATTACACTGGTATTTGATGATTTTAAATGCTCCGACAATATTGTTGAATATCCTGTGATGTAGTATACGTCTATAAATTACTATGTATTTTTTTTTGCTTTTTCTTCCTGTAATAAGTATCATGAATAAAAGCAACTGAGTGCAAGGAAGTATTCATTTAACTTATTGTTTCAGGTCATTGACGGAAGCCAGGGCAGGAAGTATAGAAGTATTAGTTAATATTTGTATATAAGCCAGATCCGCCTATGTAGTGATGGTGTTGACCATTCTGGATTAGGCCCTCCAAGATCAATTAAAAATATCCTTCACAAACAGGGCCACAGGCCCATCTGTGCAATATAGTTCCCAAATTAAAGCTCCTTCTTCCAAGGTAATATGACTTTGAATCAAGTTTTCAATAAAAATGTATCAGTACATGATCAGAGCTAACAGATTGTGTTTTCTGAAGTCTAGAGGAAACACTGAATGCCTTTGACCTGCAATCAAAGAGATTTATGTGCCACCATGAGCCTTGGGGGCCATTCTTAATCAAACCACAAAAAGAGTTAAGAATTGAAGAGGGATTTTGACTGCTTCTCTGAGAAACTTTCTATGAAACTTTGAATAAAGGTGGGTTTAGTTTTATCTCGAGTTCAACTGTTTCACCCTGGATTCAAAATGTGCAATGGTTTCAGTTAATATGACTCACCTTCAGCCTCAGAGAGATGACCAAAAGAAAAAAAATTACCCTAAATTTCTGAGGGAATTAAGGAACTATCACGGGCAACTCAAATGAAGATTTATTCTGCCTGATATTGGTGGTTTGTTTATGAATGTGGGGTTCTTTGGTTTAGAAACTGTCCTGGCAAATGGCATAACTTCATACATATACACACATACCTACTTATGTATAAATTTATAAGTGTATACACACTATATATCATGATTATAATGTAGACAGAGTTTTTGTTTCCAATAAGCCAAATCCTAAATAACCACAGACACGTTTAAATTTTAAATTCTTGGCTTATAGCTCAGGCTTATTAGTAGCTAGCTCTTACAACACATTTCTGCCACACCAGTGCAGCTAGTGTGAAATCCTAGGGAAGGATGTTAGGATTAATGGAAAAGACACTTTGGATGTTGCAGAACTAGAAGCCTTTATTGTACATCACCAAGGGGGGGGAGAGTTATGCCTAACCCAGACAGGTAGGCCAACAGGATGGACACCTCATCACCAGATCCTTGGGTTAAGGCCAAGAAAATGTGTACTCAGGAAGCAGGGTTGGTAAGCAACCCTGAGAGCAGGAAACTTGCAAGTTTCTCAGAAACCAAGAACAAGGGCAAGAAAGGTAATCTACAGGGAGGTGAGTAGGTAGGGCAGGACTCCATTAGGATCCAACACATTTCTATTAATTTATATATTGCCATATGGCACGTGGCTTTACCTCTCCTTCAGCATGTCTCACTCCCTCTGTATCTCCTGGTGACTCTCTGACTCCACCTTTCTTCCCACAGTCCTTAGTTTGGTTGTTGTGCCTATATTTCCTACATGGCTACTGGCCAATCAAGTTTCTACTAACCCAATCTGAGTGAAAAATCATCACAGTGTACAGCATCTCTTTTTTTGTCTAATAAAAAGGAAGGTTTTAACGTTAGCATAGTAAGACTATATACAACAAAAAGTTACTATGTAAAAATTATATTTACAATGTTCACTCCATTTGCATTTGACAAAATTGGAGAATGTATGTAATTATCTATCTTTTGGAGTATAAAGTTTTATATTTAATTTACTTTTATCATTAGAAAAATTAATTCTAATTATTAAACTTTAACTCAGTTAAGATCCCTAAAGGGTAAAAATCTGCCTAAAAACAGGGAAATCAGGCTACCAAAACAGGCATTCAAAGTTCTTCTGTAATGATGGGGCATCCACCTTTGGCCTATAGGCTAGTATTTATGACAGAAATTTTTGTGAAGCAGGGCATTTTGAATGACTGTAATATCACAGCAAAGTTTGGCAGTTGCTTTTATTTGTATCCTCCTCATCCAGTCTGGACAGTATTTTGCCAGCAATTGAGGTAAGGGCAGTTTTTTCCCCAATGTTTTTGGCATAAAGAAAGTAAACTCCATACTCCTCTCTCTCATCCTTTTTCTCTATCTCTGTGTTCATTAGAAAGTGTACATATGATTCTTAGAAGAGAGCTTCTGGAACTGACACATTATTTCCACCACATAAGATCCAGGGAGACCATTCAGATAACAAACACACTTACTGGGACGAATCATGATTAGCTGATACATCTCATGTTCCTAGCACATTCTTCTTCCATTAATCACAATAGAAGTGATTTTACCAATGCAGCATTACTGAGTTATTACTGGTATTTGTTCTACACACTACTTCTTTTCACTGTGAGATCACTATGCACTTCAGCAGGGATGTAAAACACAGAAATTCCAGAAAACACTACCAAAAAAATAAAAATTTTAAGTTTTATTAATTTTAAACACTTTGAATATTTTCCCACATTTATTCTAAACATACAGGTTCTCAAAAGTGAAAAAGTAATTGAGTATAGTAGGAACTGTGATTGCTAAAAAAAATTTCCACATGGATGTACATGTAAATCTATCTTCAGACTGTGCATGAGGGTTACAGAAACTGGATGTGCTGAAGACATTCCCACATTACAGACACTGTGTGAGAACTTTATGCTTGTTAAAAATCACAAGAACAAACAAATAGTTTTATACCATGTATACATACAAAAGGTTTCTATCCAGTGTGAATGTTTTTACTCTTGGACCAAGTGAATCTAGTAAAGGCTTTCTGAAAATGGTTACAGGCATTAGGCTACTGACTAGTGTGAAGAGTTTCAGATCTGTTATAATCACAAGAGCAGCTGAAGGCTTTTCCACAATTCTTATGTGCATAAATGAACTATCAAGTGAACTCTTTTATGCCTGTTAAAGTCTACAGAATGAACAGTTTCCACATCTTTTACACACAAAGAGTTCCTCTCCAGTTTGATTGTTTTCCATGCAAATCAGGACAAATTGAAGTGTTAAAAGGTTTCCTGTAATGTTTACATGCAAAAAGCCTTCTCTGCAAATTGAACCCTTTCCTGGATGTTCAGCTGACTGAAGTGGGTAAATGCTTTTCCAGAGTGCGTACATGCATAGCACTTCTCTTCAGTATGATCTCTTTCAGGAACCTTACATGAATAGAAAGTAGTGAAGGGTTTCGCACAATACTTACATGAATAAAGCTTCTCTAAAGTGTGACTTCATTCATCTATGTTATGATGACTGATGTCACGGAAGGCTTTTCTTGTATGTTTACATGCTCAAGACTTTTCCTCCGTGTGAATCTTTTCATGAATGTTCAGGTGATTGGAGCAGGTAAACACTTTTTCACACTGCTTAAATGTATATGAATTCCCTTTAATGTGAACACTCTTCATTAGTCTTACAAGAACTGAAGCTGGTATAGGAGTTTTTACAATGTCTACATGAAAACGGTTTTCTGCAGTGTGACTCCTTCCACGTCTATTACAACTACTGGGGTTGTTGAATGATTTTCCACAATGCTTACACAATAAGGCTTTTGTCAGTGTGAATTATTTCATGAATGTTCAGATGCCTATACCAGAAACAGTTTTTCTACAATGTTTGCATGTATAAGTCTTCTGTTTCTCTGTGGTATGTATCCTTTAATGTCTGTTACACCTAATGGAATTGTTGAAGGCTATTCCACAATGCTCATGCATAAGGTTTCTCTACAGTGTGTCTACTTTCATGTTTCTTACGACTATTGGGACTGTTGAAGGCTTTTCCACAATGCTTACATGCATAAGGTTTCTCTCCAGTGTGAATATTTTCATGAATGTTTCGAGAAAAAGAACTAGCGAACTTTTTTCCACAATGCTTACATGCATAAGGTTTCTCTGCAGTGTGGTTCCTCTCATGTCTGTTACAACTACTGGAGTGGTTGAAGGCTTTTCCACAATGCTTACATGCATAAGGCGTTTTTCCAGTGTGAATTATTTCATGCCTTTTCAGATGCTTGAGACAGAAAAAAGCTTTTCCGCAATGCTTGCATGTATGAATTCTCTCTGCCGTGTGCATTCTTTCATGAAAATGACAAGCACTGGAAGTGCTGTATGCTTTTCCACAATGCTTACATGCATAAGGTTTCTCTCCAGTGTGAATTTTTTCATGAAGGTTTCGATAAGAAGAACTGGTGAAGTTTTTTCCACAGTGCTTACATGTATAAGGTTTCTCTCCAGTGTGGCTCCTCTCATGTATATTATGACTATTGCGGTTGTTGAAGGCTTTTCCACAATGCTTACATGCATAAGGTTTCTCTCCCGTGTGAATTCTTTCATGAATGTTTCGATACGAAGAACTGGTGAGGTTTTTTCCACAATGCTTGCAGGAATAATGCTTTTGTTCAATGTAACTGCCTTCATGACTGTTATGATGATTGAATTGGGTGAAGGCTTTTCCATAATGTATAGAAGCATATGGCTTCTCTCCTTTGTGACTTACTTTTTGTTTCTCAAAACATGTTTTATATTTAAATGTTCGGCCACATTGCCTACAAATGTACCTTTCCTCTTCAATATGACTTTTTTCCTGGTTGGAAAGCTCACTGGAATCAATGAAGGATTCTTCACAGAAACTACATACAAATTGTTCCACTTCTTTATGGTTTTGTTCATCATTCTGTCCCTGTGTGTATCTCATGAAGGTATCCTCATTGAGTTTATTTCCAGTATAAGTTCTTTCCTGAGACTCATCTAAACACAAACTCCTACAGGCTTCTTTATATTGTTTTTTCCTGGGTTTCTCTTCAGGAGAAGTTTCAAGTACCTGAAGGGATTTAGAACAACTGATTACTTTCCAATGATTCTGATGTTTATAAGCTTTTGCCACAGCTCCCTTATACAGTGGTGGTTTCCCTCTATCTTTTTCTCTGAGATACCCTTGTAAGGATAAATCACCAATGATATTTGTTACAAGCAATGGAGTCTCATGAACTCTTACTCTGCAAGGCGTGTCTTTAATGATCATACTCTCTGGACTAGCTGGCTGATTTTTATCACACTCATTATGACATTCACTTCCATGGTCTTTCTCAATCCTCTGAATTCTGCAAAAAAATGAGAAAAGCAATACTTTAGACAAAGAAATATTGAAGGCTAGGGTGTCTGGAACACAACTATAGAATCTCAGAGGGAATAAAATAATGGTATCAATGTCAATATAAGATCTATTTCATGGTGAGACCCTGCTATGTGTAAAGAAGTAGAGGACTAATGTTACTTCTGTAAGAATTAAAAGGAGCTGTATCATAGGCTTGGAGGTTTAGAACAATTCTCAATCTTTCAGCAAAGCAGACTTAATGACATGGATTTGTGTGAAGAGTTCACAAAATCTGATACACTTGATATGAAGAATTTCTTGCATTTTATGCCTTCCAGAAACATAACTCAGATACAGATATTTAAAATAATTAAGAGGTACAAAATGAGTGAACAAGGAAGGAAAAATGGTAATAGGAAGATAGGTCTGCCAATTGATAAATGGCTCAATCAGATTGGCCTGGAAACAAGTCTGTGACACCAATTTCACTTTCCCAATAAAGGAGGGCTTACCATGTTGCGTAGTGTGCCAATGGGCAGGATTTCAGGCTCTGTATATGAAATGTATCTGCTAATTAGTTTTGACACAAACTAGCACCCCCGTTTGGGAATAAAATAGACAGCAAAAAAATTACTTTATCAGATTGACATTTAGACATGTCTCTGGCCGCTTTGTCTTGATCACTGTATAAGGTGGGGTGGCGCAGTTCACTATGGGTGGTATCCCTTAGAGAGCAGGTAGCTGATTAAGGGATGAAGATCACTCCAGTAAACAGGATTTCCTCATCAATTCTGATTCAGTGCCTGTTTCCAGATTCCTGTCATACTTGAGTTCCTGCCCTGGCTTCCCAATATGATGGTATTCTGACAAGGAAGTTTAAAACTGTCCTCTACCCCAGAATTCTTCTTTTGTCACAGCAAAAGTAAGCAAACAAAGCACAGTATTAATTTTCAAAGCCTCATAAGTATGAACAGAAAGTAAAACCCTTTGCACATGATGGGATATTTTGTGTAATAATCCAGGGAAAACCTTTTTTTTTCAGCCTCATTATCACGTGACATATTGGCGATAATAGATCACACACATGAAATACTCAAATATTAAATATTAAAATTCAATGCTCCATTAGAAGAATTTGTGTAAGATCATTTTTCACTTAGTTATATTTGGAGCACTAGGCATGTTATCAGTTGTCCCCTGAGTCCCAAATGTATAATATGATTTATTTTCTAGTGAATATAAATTACCCCATATTCCTGCTGAGATTTTTATAGTCCTCTTCAATATTTTCTTCTAGTGCTTTTTCTACAACAAAATACAGAGAAAACATATTCATATTCAACATAAAAATTATTGCAAGCAAAAAAAATTATTGCAACCTAGTTCTTATAATATGCACACTAAATAAGCGCATTTTTAATTTAAGAATTCAATACCAACATAACATTCATAAGCATGATGTGTTGCATGCAGTGAACTGCTTATTCATCCAGATCCCCCAGAACCACAATTATCATACAGACACTATATTAATTCAATCACTACTTAGCCAATTAGATCTAGATTCTGATTGGCTAATTCTTACATCTTAATTTAACCCATTTCTACTTATATATATATCGCCATTAGGTCATGGCCTACCAACAAAGTTTTAGCACATGTATGTCCAACAGCAGATCTATGGACTCCCCCTGAGTCCGCCCTCCTTTCTCACAGTATGCAGTCCAGTCCTCACCGCCTACCTAAGTTCTGTCTGGTCAATAGGCGAAGACAGTTTCTTTACTTAGTAATGGTAATCACAGCACACAAAGGGGAACCCCACATCAAGGACACAGTTGTTCAACGACCGAATAAGCAATGGGAGCATGTAGTACTTTTTACCTATGGAGATCAGGTTCAAAAATGTTTCCTTCATCACATCTCTGTAGAGCTTCTTCTGACTAGAATCCAACACAGCCCACTCTTCTGAGGTGAAGTTCACTGCCACATCCTCAAATTTTACTGGCTCCTATGAGTACATATATTAATTAGCATGGTTAATTTTCACTGACAGACTGACAGGATACATAATCATCTTGCATGTGTTTCTTAAGAAACCTCTGAATTATTATACAAATAGGATTTAGTGAAGAATACCATGAGATGCCATCTTGATTACTTGATGACCCACTGTCTCATTTACTATTTATTAGTGTGTCACTCATTAGCAGCTTCACACTTCTGAATTTTATGAACTGGACTCTTCAATTGTGATATGAAATAAACTGCTTCTGCCTTAAGTCACTCTCCTCAGAATAATCTGTGACAGCCAGAATAAAAGCCTGATATAAGGAATAGAAAGGCAGGAAATTCAAGCAGAGATAGAGGAGGAAAGAAGGCAGAATCAGGGAGATGCCATGAAGCTGCTGAAGGAGAAAGATGCCAAAACTTTTCCAGTAAACCACACCTTCATGGGATACACAGATTAATAGAAATAGATTAGTTTAAAATATAGAGTAAACTAATAAGAAGGCTGAGCAAATAGGCCAAGGAGTACATAATAACATTAAGCCTCAGAGTGGTTATTTCTTAAGCAGTTGTAGGAGTTACTGAGTGGGACCTGTTGGGTGGAGAGAAACTGGTCCAGGAGGACCAGAGGAATGGAGAATATTTGTAGCTACATAATGGTGCCCAAAGTTTGTCCACATACATCTACGTAAAGCCTAAGAAAGCTTTAAAAAGGGCTTCTAGACCCACAAATGCAGGAGTTAACTGTAGCTTCTTGGTAGACACAATGTTTCAGAGAGCCTCTGCTTGCTGGTGGCTATCAGAGACACTTCTCCTTTAATACATGGTGTCCTGGATCATGCTGGTGTCAGGAATGGCTCTGGCCCTTTTGGGAGGTCCTAGTGTGGAACATTTATGGGGTTTGTGAGAAGCTTGCAGCAAGTGCTTGCTGGAGCTGAGGTGTGAACATGGTTTTCCGAGCTAGTGGTAAATTTGCCTCCACTATATTGAAAGGCTGAGAGAGGGGAGTCAACATCCAGGGCTTCAGCAACCATACTCCTTACCATAAAAGAAAAGAAAACAATACAAAACACTCCTGCTGTGGGAACTCCTTCAGCCAACAGCCTTTAAGATACTAGCAGACATGGGCATGGTCTCTTATACTATAAATGCAGCTGTAAAGCCTGTACTTATTCTCTTGCTTCCAGCTGCAAGACTCTGTACCTGTTTCCCATTTATGCAGAGGACTGTGACCTAGGACAGTGAATCTGTAAGTGTCCCCTAAATAAATAACCTTTTATTATTCAGAATTCCTAACTAGTGTGGGACTATTTTGTGACTTCCCCCAACAGTGCACCTATAGAAAACCCGAGAGAGCTTGGGAATAGAGTTAAGCTTGGCTTCTTGGTAGCAGCAATTTCTCGGGTGGGCTCTGTTTGCTAGAGGCAAATGTGTGCCATTTAATAGAAGCCTGTTGATTCAGCTTTAGCTTGAAAACTTTGCAGCCCTTTTAAGAGGTCCTGCCAGGAAACACTTAAATTGTGTTGAGGAAAAGCTGACCACATGTTTTGTAGTGGAGGCAGAGACCTTGAAATGTCCTAGAGTTGTGGCAATAAACATGACTGGTGCTGGGATCTCTTCCAGGAAGCTGGAATCTTAGAAAGCTTAGTAATGGCCTCGATCCAGTTCAAAGCCCAAACTTTCATCCTAGCCATATCACTTGGCAAATTAAAGACAAATATGTCCAGAAAAAGAGAGATACACAGTAAAGATAAATTTGAAGACCAAGAGAACCACAAAACCATTTACCGTGTGTTTAAAAATATATGTAAGCTTCGGAGTGAAAAGGAAAAAGTCTTTAAAACAAAATAAGAAAAAAAAAAAAAAGAGAGTAACTAGGCAGTGGTGACACATGCCCCTAATGCCAGCATTTGGGAGGCAGAGGCAGGTACATCTCTGGAAGTTTGTGGCCCGCCAGGTCTGTAAGAGATAGTTCCAATACAGGCTCCAAAGGTACAGAGAAACCTTGTCTTAAGAAAACAAAACACCTGTGAGTTCGAGACCAGCCTGGTCTACAGAGCTACTTCCAGGACACGCTCCAAAGCCACAGAGAAACCCTGTCTCGAA
>NW_026068137.1:133950-134826 GCF_014885135.2 Alexandromys fortis | reverse complement strand
AAAAAAAAAAAAAAAAAAAAAAAAGAAAACAAACAAACAAACAAAAATACCCTATCTACTACTCAGAGACCATTTGTAATTATACAAAACAGCAATGTTGAAACTTAAACATCATTTTACTTTTACGGAATCCCATAGAAAAACAATCTCATCCATGACAGCCGCAAAGTTTGTCCTCATGGTTAAAGACACCATTTAGGGGTTGAATATTATTCGAATAGGGTTAAGATAGGAGTGGAAATTATGTACGCCCAGAAATAATGGTAATAGGTAGTTTAGTGTATACTTACTCACACTAATAATAGTAATAAAAGTGAGTAATAGAGTAAATATGTATGAGATACTATTTACGTGCAATTTACACTGTTAGAGTTTCTTGTATATTGATACAACTTCAAATTATATTTGTTAGTTCTGTTTACAAAATTTGCACACTATGCAAAGTTATTCTGTCATATTGTAATTGTATGCATGCATGTTTCTACCTGTTCGAGATTTTCTGTATATTGACACAACTTTAGGATATATTTATCATATTGCATTATGTATTTCAGCCTCTGATTAAGGTATTTATATATCATTTACATCTGATGTCATTGTCATCCCTACTGCACAGTTTAAAGATTTTTAATATTCTGATATGAAGTCTTATCCTTTAACTTATATAGTTATTAAGTATCATCGGTAATTAGTCTTATTTGTTATTCTTGTAGTCAGACTAATTAGGTTCTTTTTTTAATTTATTTATTTATTATGTATACAATATTCTATCTGTGTGTTTGTCTGCGGGCCAGAAGAGGGTATCAGATCTCATTACAGATGGTTATGAGCCACCATGTGGTTACTGGGAATTGAACTGAGAACCTTTGGAAGAGC
>NW_026068137.1:117633-131344 GCF_014885135.2 Alexandromys fortis | reverse complement strand
GAGAGACAGTGGACAAGTACAAACACTGGTTTAATTAATGAGCTCTGATAATAGAGGTTGTAAAGTATGGTAGTCAGTACCTGAGTTTAACCTTGAGATAGTGTGAAAACCTGTCTGCTATCTTCTAAGTTCTCAGCCTAAAAACCAATTAAACCTAATTTATTAACCTTCTAATATTACTAGCAGCTTCTTTCCTGACTAATTGCCTTTTTTGTTTGTTTGTTTGTTTGTTTTTGAGACAAGGTTTCTGTGTAGCTTTGGTGTCTGTCCTGGAACTAGCTCTTGCAGGCCAGGCTGAGATGGAACTCACAGAGATCCGCCCACCTCTGCCTCCAGAGTGCTGGGATTAAAGGCCTGTGCCACCACCACCCAGCTTCTGACTAATTGCTAAAGACATCTGTTTTCCTGCATTTAGTGCTTTCTCTGTAATCTCAACTGAAACATATTTCATGATAGCTGCCTAGTTACCAATTGACATAAGAATTCACTCCCCTCTTTAGAGTCTCCCTTGAATAACTCACTGGTCAGGGCAAGGTTGAAAAATTCCTCTGTCCAGACCTAATGCTTGGTGCCCTTAGTACAATGGTAGGTTCAGAAACTAGTCTATGCCACAGTGTCAGAAGCCCTAGCAGTCTGTGATCTCAGCTAGCTGATAAGCCTCTTTGCCCCGTGGTATTTTATTTTTTATTTATTTTTTATTAAGTGTGCTCCTGGTTTTCCTGGAATCTGATTTCTGGAATAAAGTTTGCTTTAGGTTTACAAGACTTGGTGGTGTTCTCATCTTTGAACAACCCCACTGGACCCAACAACTGGAACCTGTAGCCCTGACTGCACCATGAGGATCAACCATCGGGGCCTTGAATCCACTCACACCTGGAAGATTCATCACCAGGTACACAGCTGCAACTACAACCATCAGAGGAAACGACGGGGAGACGAGGTAAAAATACACTCCACCACGCCAAGAGCATCACGACACAGACAAAAACTAGTGGCTATCAAACAGCAAGACCTGAACACCAAACAGAGATGAAGAAGGAGAAAATGACCTAAAAAATAACGTTAGGAGAATGTTTGAGGATCTTTAAGAGAAAATGAAAAATTCCCTCAAAGAAATGGAGGAAGAGACAAAGAAAAAAAATCACAAGAAATCCACAAATCCCTTAAGGAAAACCAAGAAAAAGCAACCAAACTGGTGAAAGAAACAATTCAAGACTTGAAAAATGAAACGGAGACAATAAAGAAAGCACAAACCGAGGGAATTCTGGAAATGAAAAATATGAATAAATGATCAGCAACCACAAATGCAAGCACAAAGAGCAGAACACAGGGGAAGGAAGAGAGAATTTCAAGTGCTGAAAATAAAAAAGAGGAAATAGTTATTGGTCAAAGAACACATTAAATGTAATAAAATGCGATAGCATTAAAAAAAAAAAACAAACTTCAGAATAACAGGGATAGAAGAAGTCCAACTCAAAAGGACAGAAAGTTTTTTCAACAAAATCATAAAAGGAAACTTTGGCAACCTAAAGAAAAATATGCAAAGGAAGACACAAGAACTTGCAGAACACCAAACAGAGTGAATGAAAAAAGAAAAGTCCCCACCCCACATGATATTCAAAACACTAAAGAGACAGAATAAAGACTTTACTCCCAGAATGCCTGAGGCAGAGGAGGGTGACTTCTGAGTTTAAGGCTAGGCTGGTCAAAATAATGACTTCCAGGACTACAGTGTGAAAACACAAAGCAAACAAGGAAAAAATAACGAATTAAAAATAAAATGAAAGTCAACATAACTACACACAAAAAATATACTATAAATAAACTATAACTATAATCCAGACTCAAGTTAACTTTCAAATAAAAAAAAACATTTTTTCATTACTTAGAAAGCATACTTATCTTTCTTTCAGATGAACATTCTAAAGATTCCAGACTGGATAGAAATTACATCTCTGCAAAAATCAACTCTCTGAGGTTAACAGAACGAGAGGAAATATTAGTACTTTTCACAGGTACTGCAAAACTGGAAATGACTTGTTTATAGAACTGACACTCCCAACCCCTTCTGTTTAAAACAGCCTACAACGAAGAAGCAGCTACAGAAATGCAATGCCAATTTGATTCCACTCTGGACCACTGTCCATGGCATTTGACATACTGCAAATTTTGAAAATTCTATTTTGGGCCTCACTGCAAACAAGTAAAACGTGAAGCAGATTTAAATGTCTCCCTTTCTTCAGACCCATAAACTTGAAAAATTGCAGTCAGGAGAAAAGAAAAAAATCTCCTACAATATTGTTTTAAAAAGGCAGGGAGAAGGTGGGGAGGGAAATGAAAAAAACCATAGAGGATTTCTGCAGGAGCCAGCCATGATAAGCTCAAAATGAACAGATCACAAAAAGGAAGTTCTTTCCTACCAACCATTATCACATGCCAGAGTAGGGCTCAGCCATTGGTAAATTTAATGGGGCCTGAGTCTCAGCAGTTTACCCTGAAGCAGTACCTGGTTGCAGGAAGGACCATAATCTAAGATTACCTGAGCACCACCCAAGAACAGACCATCCCAAGAAAATGCCTAACATTCCAACCACTGTTGAAAAAAATTCTTGAAAGGACTAGATTCTTCTCTTGGTGGAACCCTCTCTAACACAGGGGAATGGGGACACACTCTGGGATGATCAGGTGGGGGAGGGGAGGGAAGAAAAGAAGAAAGAACTCCAAGGTGATGGAAAATCCAAGTCAGCACAGTCAGAAGCACAAGAGAAGGAAAACGGCACAGGCCACCCAAGTCCGTACACGGAATCCTCTAGACTCAGAATTACAAACCCGCCAACCATGCAAAATTTGTGTAGCACAGGTTCGCTGGCAAGACCTCACCCAAAAGTTCTGGAGAAAACATGGGGTGAGCAGTAATTGGAAAGAACTGAGACTGGGGGTGAGGATAAACAGCCTTTATTCATTGATTCTATCACGGTAAGGATACAAAGTATAAAACACCTACATCCTCCTCTCTTCTAAAGGCAAAAGAAAGAATGACAGAAGGCTGGACAAATTTGTCTTCTTATACCACAGCTACCATAGCTAATGGGTGTTTCAACTTTAATCAATTGAAATTTGGTTTCTTATAAAATAGTCGCACAATATCTTTGAAGATTATGCCCTGTGGTAGAGTTTTCTGAAATTGCTATGGGATTCAGCTTGCTTCTGGTTGTTGTGATAAATGCCACACTCAAAATTAACACAGTCTAAGAAATGGTTCATTTGGCTTACACTTCCATGTCACAATCCAGCACTAGAAAAGCCAAGCAGGAAGATAAGCAGAAACTATGGAAGAAGCAGAGTAGAGGTCTCCTGTTGACTGGATCATGATTAGATAACTTTCCAATTTAGTCCAGGACAACCTGGAAAGGGATGGTGCTGCCCACTGTGTACTAGTCCCTCCCCCATCAATCAAAAGAGCCCTCACCGACATAGATAGTCATAGGTTCCTCTGATCAATACAGGCCTAAAATGAAGCTCCCTTCTCCAAGATCATGCAAGATTTTGTCAGGTTGCCAATAAAAATTTACCAGTACACTGACACCAAACCCATGCATTTCCTGGTTTAAGTTTCGAATACAGAGTTTGCAACCATTTACTTTTGACATCCTAAAGACAACGAGTTATAAAAAACACTTTATACAGCTAACAAGTTCACTACTCATTCCCACCATGCTTTCACTGTCAGAGACTGAACTAAAGTACAAGTCTCCTGAGTGACAGTCGGTTGTCCTGTGATCTCCATATACATGCTATGGTACACAGGACATAAATTACATTGACATGCATTCTTGTCCTCTCGCCCTCCTCCTCCCCATCCTTCACCTCTTACAACATAAAAGAAAAGAAGTGAATTATCCCTACTGTTGTCTGTAAGAGCCAGAGTCTCTTGGTCATTTCCTCTCACACATGTTCACTTGCCTTTACTGTGAACCCTGCAGCACAAAGGATATCAATAGAACTAGAGCAATGGAGCAGGGTGGTGGTAGCGCAGGCCTTTAATCCCAGCACTGGGGAGCCAGAGGCAGGTGGATATTGAGTTCAAGGCCAGCCTGGTCTACAAGAGCTAGTTCTAGGCCCGGCTCTAAAACTAAGGCGAAACTCTGTCTCAAAAACAAAAAAAAAAGAAAAAAAAAAGAACTAGAATGGGACATTCTAACAGAAAGAAGCCATAGGAATTAGGCTGCCATTCTTTCTAATAAATAGTAATAGTGATAATATTAATATATTATTATTATTATTCTCTGTGTGTGTGATTCTATGAAGGCAGAGATATATGATTGAGAGATACCAACATGGGTGCTGGGAAAAGAACTTGGGTTCTCTGTATGAACATAAGAAGAGCTCTTAATTGTTGAACTAGTTTTCCAGCTCCACACTCACGTTCTTGGTAAGTTCATCCTTCTGCAGTGTCCTCATGAACTTACTTCCCAAGACACAAAGTTCTTAGACATCCTGAGAATTATCATCACACCATGACTGTGAATAGACATTGCTGCTACAGTTGCACTCTAAAGGCTGAAGCACGGGGCATCTTCAAGGCTAGTCTTAGCTAAAAAGAAACTCATTAACAAAAATATTTCAAAATGAAATTTATTATCAATATAGAAGATATTTAAGAACATACCCACATAGAAAATGGGAATTGTGGCTGGCCTTGATAGTGCACACCTTTAATCCTTGCACTCAAGATGCAGAGGCAGGTGGATCTCTGTGAGTTCGATGCCAGCCTGGTCTGCAAGAACTAGTTCTAGGACAGGCTCCAAAGCCACAGAGAAACCCTGTCTTACAAAACCAAGAGAGATAGGGAGAATGGGAATTGAGAGCAAAAGAAAACATGGCAACTGATTAATTTTCTAGAGATTGATTAAATTAACAACACTACAGCAGATACATGCACTCATGGTCATTGCTGCTCTGGAGCCAATAGTTAAGAAAGAATCAGCCTGGATGCCCATCAGCTGACATCTGGACCATGGATGTGTGGCTCATGTCCTCATTTGAATCCCATTCAGGAATGAAGAAAACTGAGAGGACGTTTGCAGGTGAATGGATATTACTGGAAATGTAATTATACAGTATATATGTGAGCTCCAGGATTACACAAAGAAACCCTGTCTCCAAAAACGAACAAAATCCAAAAAAGAAATAGTGATATCTTAACTATAAATTAGCAAAATGAAAAGAAAAGGAATTACACACACAAAAGTAGTAAATATATTATAAATAATTCCTTACTCAAGTCGATGTTCAAAAAAAATTTCCATTGAGTAGAAAGCACTCTTTTTCTCTGAGATGAACATTCTAAAGTTCCCCAGTAGGCAGATATTACATTATCTACCAAACCCAGCTAACTAGAGGCTAAAGGAAAGAGAAGAAATACTAGTATTTTCCCCAAGGCTGCAACACTCTACAGTACTTGTAACAGAATTGACATTCCCAATCCTTTCTTTCTAAATCAGCCTACATCCAAACAAGCAGCAGCAACAAAAATACCATGTCACTACCATGAAACTCTCAAGTCCCGACGATCTTTCCATTCTGCAGCTTTACAAAATTCTAATTTGAGGCTAAAAAAATGCTGAAACAAATAAAACGTGAAGCAAATTTAAATTTCTCTGTCTTCAGACTGATAATTTTTTTTTCAGTTTTTACTTTGGAGTTTATTCTTTAAATAAATTGTGGAGAAGAGAAAGAAAAAGTAGGTTATTTACAGAAGATATCTACATATGTACTCAGGTACAGACTCGGTGACAGAAAAGACTTTAAAACATGCTGGCATGTCAGAAGCAGTTCTCAAAGGGGATTAGTTTTCTCAGATTCTAGCAATGCCTAAGATCCTTCTTCATCTTCGATCTTGGGAGCAAATAATATTTAAGTGTCCCATGTCAGAAAATTTGTATTCTACAACAAGAGGTACATCTGCAGACAAAACTGCAGTCAGAGGAAGAAAAAAATCTACGACCATATCATCAGAAAAAAAGAAACATGCAAAAACACGGATATGGTGATAGGAAGTTAGACTCAGCTTTATGGCAAACTTCATTCACAAGGGGAGGCACGGGGATCAATTCTGAGGCAGACTAGGGAGGGGGGTGAAGGAGACAGGAAAGAACTCCAGTGTAATACCCGAAAACCTAAATCAGCCCAAACCCAGGCACAAGAGGAGAACGAAACTATGAAAATCGCACGACCCTACACAGTACAGCCTGGCCTCAGCATCGCCAGTGCTGAAAAATCTTTTTAGATGGTCCAGCGTGGATGCACCCAAGATGGCTGGCGATTGAGGGGGAAGCAACTTCACCAAGACAGAAAAGCAGGAGACCACGGCCTCAAGGCTGCTTGTGGGCTGCACAATAAAACAGCTTTGGCACAGGCATTGCTGGGACAGAATACCGCCTTCCACTAGACTGCAAAGCACCAGGGAGAAATCTCACTGTTGGAGCCACAAAGAAGCTACTGTCCCAAACTTGCCAGGCAGGATTGCAGGAGCCCAAAGAGCACTCACCATTTCGTACTTCTGATGGGTCTTGGTTTCCTCCCCAGAGGCCTGCAGTCAGCAGAACATAGGGCTGCCCAAAACGAATCCTCACAAGGATTCCCTCTGCTAGGCCACACTTTGAAAAGGTTTTCAGGGAAGCATGCTATGACTATCCATGCTACTCATTGGACAGTTCATTCCATTTAGTGAAGCTGTCTCTGATTGGCAAGCTCTACTCACTCCGCCCCTTCAGCCTAAAGTATGTAAAACATTTAGGAAATAGCAGTTTCAAACATTTGTTGCCAGCATGCTTGAGGAAGGCAGAGTTTCAAGAATTTAAAGCCATTAGGTGAGCCGGGCGGTGGTGGCATATGCATTTAATCCCGGCACACGAGGGGAAGCAGAGGTATACAGATCTCTGTGAGTTCGTGAGTTGGAGGTCAACGTGGACTACAAGAGCTAGTTCCAGGACAAGCTCCAAAGCACCACAGAAAAACCCTGTCTCGCAAAACAAAACAAAAAAACAAACAAAAAGAAAAACAAAACAACAACAACAAAAAAAGGAACAAAGAAATATTAACAGAAATAAACAGTAACATTTACCAATACTTTCTTCAGATGGATATCCTGGGGTGTTGAGATAATTCAGCCATTAAAAGCTAGACTCACAACTAAATTGCCTCTCTGAACAAGATCATTATTATTCTTGGGTCCCTGCCCTAGCCACGCCCACTCCCATAACCTCTGACCCGCCCATCGCCATCTTGGGACCCTCTCTCTCTGCTTCCTTGGCGTGCGCACGCGTTTTTTCTCTCTCTCTCTCTTCTTTTATCTCTCCTCTCTCCTTTTATCTCTTTTCTCTGTCTTTCTTTCTCCCCCTTCCTTAATAAATACTTATGGCTATTTCCTGTGTTTACGCGTCTGTTACCTGCCGCCACCGTGGGCCAAGGAAGCGTGCCCTCCTGTGGCCGCCCTCATGGCGGGCTCCCTCCGCCAGCCCGCCCGGGGATCCTTTGTAGCCGCTTTCCCATGGCGGGCTCCGCCAGCCCGCCTGGGGACCGTTTGTAGCCTCTCTCTAATCGTTTTTTAAGAATAACAATCATCACAGATGTTCTTCATATGACAGTGACCGTTTTAACTAATCTTAGTCATGATGTTACTGATTGTCCTCACAACTAAAGAACCCCCACATTGGTGAGCTCAAAAATGTTCCATTGAAAAGGATCATCACGTCTGGAGGGATGGAGGAAGGCAGAAACTTCTCAGCTTCTCACCACGTGTCAGCCCACAGATGAATATCTGCTGAAAAAGTCTGTCTCCCAAGAAAGCCTGCTGCCAGGAGCCATGGGGCTTTTTTGGTGGACAAGGCCTGAGAATAACATGAACAAGTTCTCCTGTTGGACTCTAGCGTCACTGTGGAGGAGTCACCCCCACAGACCACCCCCCACATGCCACTGCCAATGCAAAAGGATGAGGATTTTATTAATTCTGTCATGACAGCATCCCTCAGCATTCGGGAAGCCAAGAGACCATTAATAGCTGGCACAAGCTACTTTTAAAGGAGTAGGCCACAGAAGCAAGGGGGGGTTGTGATTGGCTTATTCAAAAGGGCTATTACCAATAATTGGCTAAAGAGCTATTGCCAGATCAGATGAGGTAAGAGGTCATTTTGACCCCGTTTCCTAGGGGACCGAATCAAAACATACGTATTTGGATAATTGGTCAGTAACTGAATACATGCATGTGTAGCTGTTAGGTCCCTGGTTCCCAGCGGAGGAGGGGAAGCACTATGGCACAGAGGCTGAGAGGATTCAGAATTGTCAGAAATGGTTTCAGAATTGTCTTAAAGTCTTACACTACCTTTGGTGAGACCTGGGAGAATTTAACCCATTTTTGGCAAGGGTGATGGATAGATTGCTGTATATTTGGGGAATGACCCCAGGAGCATCTGTGCTACCTGCTCACCGTGCTTGCTTTCCTTCCACAAATCATACTGCTGGCTGCCTCGAGCTTCACTTTCTTAGAGCCCAATAGATGAGATGGCTGTTGCATTTGGAAAAACTTTCCCCTGTTGACTCTCTGGATGAGCCAAGGGGATGTTGTTAAAAATATACAGTGGACCTGATACAGCTGCTAAAGTCTTTGATGTTTCAGGTGTGTCTATAAATTCAGGATTCGCAGGAACAGGATGTTGCCTGTCCAGTGAACCCTGTTTGAAAGAGTCACAATAGTTCAAGACATTACAAATTTGCATAATTGTTCTGAAAAGAAGGATCCTAACCACAAGAGTCTAAGAGATATGTAATAAAATAGATGATATCAAGAGTTAATGAGAAAGTCTATGAACGGTAAAAATGAAGCAAAATCACAGAAACTCAAATGCCCTCATTTCTAATAACTGTGTCAATAATGTAGGACTCAAAAGTGCAGAAGGCTGAGAGGACAGGGACTTGAGAACAAGAGATAGGCGATGCCAGCTACGAAAATTAAGTTTCTAAGTTATGTAATCTACAGGATGACAGGGAAAACCCTGGTATATCCTCCATAGGAGATACAGAAGTATAGAACATAGAACAAGTGATTCAGCCTTGGCTGATGAGTTGATTGTAAGATTTTAGATTTCACTACAGCTAAATATTAACCACCAAAGGTAAATTTTGTTTTCATTTTGCATAACACTGTAACTGCAAAGACAGCCAACTGGGCACACTCTTCTACCTGTAGATGTGCCTAGTTAGAAAACATCCTTGCTTGCTTTACTACTTATGCTTGTGATATTACAGTTACAAATCAAGTAGGTAATGATTACCAGTGGGAAAGTTGGGGCACAAAAAGAGAAGGAAATAAGGGAACAAACTGGCAATTATTTTTTTTATTATTATTAGAAACTTAAGGAAACAAATATGAGTGTAAAACTTCATGCAAACTATTGAAATTATGAATAAAAATGGCTTATGCCATCTGTGGCCACAGCTACTTGTTTCCTACAGGTGGTCACAGTTTTCTTTGTTTCACGAAATCACACATCCATCCCAGGTCAGGGGACCCATTAGGAGCAAGGCTCCTAGCAGCCTGTGTCTCTTGGGCAAATGATTTCCAAAAGGAAAGACTGCATAGCACGGTTTCCTACAAGACGCTGGTGCAATGTCCTCATTGCAAAGCCCGCCCCATCAGCCCTATGAAGGATCTCTGCTCGCTTTCTCCCATCGCACACCTTCCCTGCATAGCAGCAAAGTAGGTGCCCCTTGATAATGAGCTCTTTGTCTTCTGAGGTCAGACTCCACTCTCCTTCCTGCTTTCTGTCTTCTGTGCCCTGAAATGTAGTACTAGTGAAAATGCTATTCTTGCCTCCAGAGAAGTTCATCCTGTAAAATGATTAATTCCTGATTATATATAACTTCATGCAATTACTTCTACTTGGAGAAGCCTAGAGAAAAACAAGCAAACGTCAGTGCAATACCAAGCCTTTGATTGACTTACAGAGCTCCCAAAGAGGAATCCTTGGAAAGATATGCAAATATCCCATTTCTGCCTCAGAATTGGTAGTGAAAAGATGTCTGATTTAAAACTCTTTTCCTCCATGACTGGGAATTGTCACACACTCTCAGAGAGCAAACCATTTATTTGATCCTCTCACATGAACAGTTTTAAAGTACAGAACATACACAGAGTGATCAAATTTGCTTGGGCGATCCAGTCTAACACCCCAGCATTTGTTTGCTTAGGCCAAGCATGGCTTAGGGTTCAAACTAAGAATAATATAAAATCACAAAGACAATGACAGGAAAACTGTAAAGCAGCACAGACATAGCTGTTAAGGAGTCTCCCAACACAGTACAGCACTCGGGGACATTTACGCGTGTGGAAGACCACAGAGGTGAATCCATTCCACCTTAGCTGAAGGTCAGAAAGTTCAGAATTCTTCTAGCTCCTTCAAGGTTATGCAACTGAATGTTGAGGCGGAAGGGGTGGCTACAGGATGTATTCTTTAGACAAAAAGGATATTTTGTTCTAGGGTGTGGTTACTTGATGTTCAGAGATGTGAGAAGGTAACTCCATATATTTGTTCTTTGTGTCACAGTAAAGAAGACTTTTACCTTCAATCAACCTCTTTTGGATTGGGCTATATAAGGTCAAAGAAAAATAAAATTAGGCAGATTAAAGTATTCACTTGATGTCTTCCTAATTCTACTCATTGTCTCTTGTTTATCCCTGTATTATTTCTCACCCTCCCTTGAACTATGGACAACAAATTGGGAGGAACACTGAGAGACACCATAGTGTTGACTCAGTGTCACCAACCTGGAAGTACTGCAAATTCTGAGGTGGCACAGGTTTCAGGTGCCTGTACACCACGGCCAGAAAGTAGCCTGGGACCCAGTAGTTTCCCTGGTACAGAACAGGTATGGAGGCCCCGTGAACAGCTCTGGGAAGGGTGAAACCAAAATTGAAATCTAGGACACAGCCCTCTGCACATGGCATGGAGGACGTCAAAGCAGCAGCCGCACAGTATCTGCAATGTCCGAAACAGTACACACAATTCAAGAAGCCCTGGACACACTCACTTTTTCCTGTTTTGGAAAGATCAAGGTGTCTTCTCTGTGAGCCTAAGATCAACAGGAAACAATGTGGTACAGGTCCAACACCACACACCTCAGCATCTACTCAGGACTCAACTCAATGGTAATGGTGAGGCTTTCTGAATATCCACGCTGCTCAGTGGGTATTTAATGATGGGGAGTAACAGTATCTCTGACTGATGAAAGAGATGCAAGGTCTGGATATTCTAGATTCAAGATACTAAGGACAAAACCAACAAGGATGGAATGGGGTGAACCTGTTTGAATCATTTTCGTTTTAGGTTTTAACCTATCCATTTCCTATTTTGGTTTGTAGACTTCATTTTTTTGAATCAGCTTCTTTTTATTGTGTAGCACAGAGTGTGAAGAATGAAGTACAGGTGAACTAAAGATCTAGTCTCTTAGCTGCTACTGAATTTTTTATGTTCATCTGCTGTGGAATATTCCTGTACACTGTTGAAATTATGCTCTGATTGGTTTAATAAAGAAGCTGACTGACCAATGGCCAGTCAGAATAAGGCTAAGCAGAAAACCCAAACATAAGATGCAAAGAAGGGCAGAGTCAGAGGAGATGACAGCCAACAGCCAAGCAAGTTGGACATGTAGAAAATGAGGTCAAAAGCCATGAGCCACATGGCAAAACATAGAAACATGGGTTAATTTAAATATAAGAGTTACCTAGTAATAAGTCTGAGTTATTGACTGAGGATTTTTAATTCATATAAGCTTCCGAGTGGTTATTTTGGAATGCGCAGTCCAGGCAAGAAATTTCTTCCTACATCCATCCATAGAACCTCCTGCAGTTTTTAATTGTTCTACCTCAATTTCCATCACAAGCTTAAGGGGCTGAAAGGTTCATGCTTAATCATTGTGAATAATAATTTCCTTACTGATGATGGGCATAATCACTGCCTACAAGGGGGCACAAGATTCCCTATTTTATCAGTTTCAAGGGGAGATTTTGGATTTTCAGTCTTAGTAGTTGGCTTGAATTCCTACATTGTAAATAGCCAAATTTTACAAATTTAAAAATATTACATTCATATAAAAGTAGCCTATTATGTCAATCGATTTTTTATGAGAAGACAGAGGCTATCAGAAACGTCATGGACCTTGTTAACTAAATGAGAGACAGGGCTTTCATAAGTGGGGCTGTGATGATCTGTTGCATTATAAATACAAGACAAAATACAGCTAGAGACAGTATATTAGGAATGTGTGAACAAGGAAAGAATATGGAGAAACTATCTGGTGGTGGAACAAATGAAAATGGGTTTTGGGTTTTAAATACTAAATATCAATAGCACTGAAAAGAAAAGAAAACCAGAACTTGGATAATAATGTAACTCCTCACAGATTTATATAAACAACTCTAAATGGATCAATATAAAGCAAATCTTTACATTATACTTGGGGTGCTTTTGATTGTCTACCCAGTATATTAACTCATCTTACACAGGAGTTCTTTGGATGGTAAACTGATGAACCTTCCTGATTGCATTGTGAAAACTGTGGGCACAAAAGCCATTGCCCTGGTTTGAGCTGAATACATAGCTCAGACTAGCTGTCTGCCCTTAACAAAAGCCAGGATGCCTTGCTCCTAGCTTCCTTTGTTAAAGTGTGAATTACCTGAGAAGAGGTGTTGACTGAAACTGGTCAGGATGTTTGGGGTTTCTTTCCTTATGCAATTTGAAGGTTATCTTATAGAGATGCTAATTCAGGGCCTACCTGGCTGCTAGATGCATAAGTGACCAGAGCCCAGGCACCTGGTTGCCTGGGCAACAGCCTTTGTGTGTTCCTGCTCATTTGGTGTGGGTATATAAGATGTTTGGACAATAAAGGAGGATTCTGGCTTTTTCCATGATGACGGTGTAAGCTGTGTCTGATTATTCCTCGTGACTCTGTTCCAGCGAAGTTAGGAAGTCTGTGTTGGACTCAAACGGGCTCCGACAGAAAACAAGAGACATTATGCTGCATTATTAAAAATTAAGTTTCAATTTATTGTAAGAGCTGAGTTGCTCTGTTTCCAGGATCCTGACCTTCCAGAACTCATGACTTTGACTTGTTGCCAGAATACCCTTTGTATACATGACTCTCCCTGAAACTCCCTAGAGCCTCCCTGATCACATGATGACCACATGAATTTTTTTGAGGTTTTTCTTTTCTTTTCCCTCCTTCCTTCCTTTCTTCCTTCCTTCCTTCCTTCCTTCCTTCCTTCCTTCCTTTCTTTCTTTCTTTTTTTTTTTTTTGAGACAGGGTTTCTCTGTAGCTTTGGGTCTGTCCTGGAACTATCCCTTGCAGAGCAGGCTGGCCTCGAACTCACAGAGATCTGCCTGCCTCTGACTCCCAAGTGCTGGGATTAAAGACGTGTGCCACCACTGCCAGGCAATGTATTTCTGTATTTCTTTATTACTCCATTGCCTATCTTCTGTAAACCTACTATATAACTACTCATAATTTTACCCCTTAAATTCATGTGGGTTTGCTCTCTCTAACCCAAGAAAGGAGGCAGTCACTGGCTCAAAGATTCACCACAATAAAAAAAATATCAATCTTGCTTCAAATTTGGCTCAAATTGTGTTAACATTCTCATTCTCACTAAGTGAAT
>NW_026068137.1:95349-117565 GCF_014885135.2 Alexandromys fortis | reverse complement strand
TATGTATACATTAGTCTGTCTGTGTATATGTCTGCAGGCCAGAAGAGGGCACCAGATCTCATTACAGATGGTTGTGAGCCACCATGTGGTTGCCGGGAATTGAACTCAGAACCTTTGGAAGAGCAGGCAATGCTCTTAACCACTGAGCCATCTCTCCAGCCCCCACCTTGTTTCGTTTTATACTAGTCATTTGAATCATTAGTTTCCTCCTGGTATTATTTAATATTTTATCAATCATCTTTTATCAAAATTATTTACAAACACCATTATTGTAATTATTGTTAGTGATATTACAAGTATTATCATTTCTTGTTCTTATTACACCTGCTGCTGTCAAGGCCAATTTAGATTCTAGTCCCTGAGTCATTGAGTATTTAGAATTAGTCCCTATCTCCTTTAGAATTTTAGCAGTGATTTGTCTAATGAGATGTGTCAGGGTCTATATTGACCATGTTACTCCTTGTGGGAAGGTTGATGGCATTTTCCCCCCATCTTGACTCTCCTCCACTATGCAAAATGTACATTGCATAGTTCCAACCAGATTCTTCCTTCTCATGGTCTCTCTGATCTACAGAACAGGAGACTACCAGAGTTAGAGATATTTCAGTGTGTCCTGTAATAACATGGAGCTCAGTTAACCTGGAGATAGGAACGCAAATATTATTCTTCTGTCCACACTGGTTCAGGTTCCCAAACATGAGTCTGAACATTACAATGGATAGGTTATACAGTATTTAGGAAATCCTGCTTTAAAATGGAGCTGTTGAGGCTACAGTGAGGGTGCAGTGCTTAAGAGTCCTTATTGCTCTTACAAAAGACATGGATTTCATATCCCAAAACAACTCGGTGGTTCTTAATCATCTTTAATTCAATTCCAAGTGATCTGTTACCCTTTTCTCACTTCCACAGCAAACAATCATGATGGTTATACAAATGTGCAGACAAAACATTCTGACACACAAAATAAGATTCATTAATCTAGAGCATTTTAAATTTTTTAGCTGAATTTTATTATTTGTTTTTTGTTTATTGTTGTTCTACAAAGCTTCATGTTTACTTAGTCCAAGGTTTTGGAGGGACTCCACTGTGGTTATAAAGCTGCCTAATGGCTTGAAAGGTTTAGGTGGAGGTCCTCAGGCTGACTGGTACAAAGACAAAGACAAAGCCTCTTGGATGGCAAGGACAACTCCAAGCCATGATTGATTGTAAAACACTTAAGGACATAGTCACCCAGAGATGGTCTGGGTATGCCAGTCAGCTTGGGTCTGGCCCTGTCACTCTAGGGAAGTAGGTCAGGTTGTTCTGAATCTTTTTGATGGCTTCACTTCCTCATCCAGGAGGTGCTAATCCAAGATATCACAGAAATGAGAATCTTTGCAGAAAGAATCCAGGGAATGAAGATAAAATAGGGTTTAGTGAAGTTTCTTCTCCTGGGCCAAAGCAGGTTTCATGATTTAAAAATAATATAAAATTTAGTGCAGTCAGAGTAATTACTTTTTAGCTGTGATGTGTATTTCCTTTTACACATTTGTATTTCTGCCCAGTTGATATTTGATAAAGATTCTAAGTCTATATTTATTTAAGAGTGTGATGCCATGTCTGATAAAAGCCCTAAAGGACATCCTTTTAGACCTTACTTCTATCATGCTTTCAGATTTCCTCAGTCACATGTGCATATCTTGGTCATGGTTTATAGGAGAGTAAGCAATTGCTGACATGCAGGGCCCCAATATAGCCATTAATCTGCATTTTTTCCTAGTTCCCTTGTTTGCTATTACATTCATGCAATCCATTTCTCCAACAAAAAAGACTGAAAATTTTAAGATTATGTCAATAAAATTAGAGAAAAGTTAAGACAATAAATACTTGGAGAGAACTGAGACTGTGGGAGAGGAGATATGACCTTTATTCATTGATTATACTGAAGGAAAGGGAGAAGATAACTAAATCTACATCGTCCTCTCCTCAAGATACAAGAGGAGAAGAAAATGAAACAAGGCTGTACAAATCTACATTCTTATACCAAATCTACCATTTTGGATTATATCAACATCAAACAGTTGGAATTTAATCACTTATAAAATCTTCAACAATATCTTTGAAGATTAAGAACCATGGTATAGTTTTCTGAAATTAGTTTGTGTTTTATTTTGCTTTTAGTTTCTGTGATAAATGCCATGACCAAAAGCAACATAGTGAAGAAAGGTTAATTTGGATTACACATCCATGTCACAGTCCAACACTGAGAAAATCCACGGCAGGAAGATGAGCAGAAACCATGGAAGAACTTGATTAGTGGCTCCACTGTAGACTGGATGATGAACAGATAACTTTCTTATATAGTACAGGACACCTGGTATGTGATAGTGGTGTGAAATATGTACTAGTCCTCCAGTGAATTACATTTGATTTATAAATTCTTTTTTTTCTCTCTTTCCAAAGTTTTATTAAGATATAATTAGCAAATTGAAATTATATATCTGAATATATGTATTCTTTATATAGAAAAAAATCTTTTTTTTCATTTCTCCATTCAAAAATTTACACTTCCTCCCCTCCTCCCATTCCCCTCCCTCTCCCCCACTCCTCCCTGCTCCCTCCCCCTCCCTCCTTATGAGAGGGCAGCATACCCTGCTTTTTGGGAAGTCCAAGGCCCTCCCCTCTTCCAATAATCTCTGGACTTCCTGAGGCATTACCTTCCCTGACTGCAAAGTCTATTACATAACTACAATAATGAAAACACATTAGTATTGGCATAAAAACAGAGATGTTGACCAATGGAATTGAATCGAAGACCCAGATATTAACCCTCAAACCTATGAACACCTGACTTTTGACAAAGGAGCCAAATTATACAATGAAAGAAAGAAGTATCTTCACCAAATAGTTCTGGCATAACTGGATGTCAACTTGTAGAAGAATGAAAATAGATCCATATGTATCACCATTCACAAAACTCAAGTCCAAATGGATTAAAGACCTCAATATAAATCTGACCACACTGAACCTGATAGAAAAAAAAGTGGGAAGTAGACTGCAATACGTGGGCACAGGAGACTACTTCCTACATATAACCACAGTAGCACAGACAATAAGAGAAACAATGAATAAATGGGACCTCCTGAAACTGAGAAGCTTCTGTAAAGCAAAGGACACTGTCATTAAGACAAAAAGGCATTCTACTGAATAGAAGAAGATCTTCACCAATCCCGCATCAGACAAAAGTCTGATCTCCAAAATATATAAAGAACTCAAGAAACTGGACATGAAAATTCTAAATAACCCAATTAAAAAAATGGGGTACTGAACTGAACAGAGAATTCTCAACAGAAGAAGTTCAAATGGCTAAAAGACACTTAAGATCATGTTCATCTTCCTTAGCAATCAGAGAAATGCAAATCAAAACAACTTTGAGATACCATCTTACACCTGTCAGAATGACAAAAATCAAAAGCACCAATGATAGTCTATGCTGGAGAGGATGTGGTGTAACGCGAACACTCATCCACTGCTTGTGGGAATGCAAATTTGTGCAACTACTTTGGAAATCAGTGTGGTGGTTTCTCAGGAAATTGGGAATCAACCTACCTCAGGATTCAGCAATACCACTCTTGGGAATATACCCAAGAGATGCCCAATCATATTACAAAAGCATTTGTTCAACTATGTTCATAGCAGCATTATTTGCAATAGCCAGAACCTGGAAACAACCTAGATGCCCCTCAATGGAAGAATGGACAAAGAAAGTGTGGAATATATACACATTAGAGTATTATTTAGTGGTAAAAAACAATAACATCCTGAATTTTGCATGCAAATGGATGGAAATAGAAAACACTATCCTGAGATAACCCAGACCCAAAAACATGAATATGGTGTTTACTCACTCATTAGTGGACTCTACCATAAACAAAGGACATTGAGCCAAAAGTTCACAAACCTTGAGAAGGCAAATAACAAGGTGAACCCAAAGAAAAACATATGTAGATCCTTCTGGAAATTGGAAGCAAACAAGATTGCCAGGCAAATGTTGGGAGCATGGGGGTGGGTGTAGGGGTAAGGGTGAGTTGAGGGAAGGGGAGAGGAGAGAGAAGGGAGAAAAGAAAGACTGGGGAGAGCTTGGGGGAGTGGGAGATTGGAGATGGAGGAAGGGCAGATATAGGGGCAGGGAAGAAGATATCTACATTAATGGAGCCATTTTAGAGTTGGCAAGAGACTTGACTCTAGAGGGGATCCCAGGTGTCCATGGTGGATGTCCCCAGCTAGGTCCTTGGGCTGTAGAGCAGAGGGTGCCTGAACTGGCCTTGCCATAATATCACACTGATGATTATCTCAAATATCACCATAGAATCCCTGTTCCAGTGAAGGATGGAGATAGAGACAGAGACCCTCATCAGAGCAATGGACTGAGCTCTTAAGGTCCAGTTGAAGAGCAGAAGGAGGGAGATGATTTATAATTTCTTATAGAAACAAAATCAGCATTGTTATTTCCCCCCAACAGTACTATTTTGTCCGAGATGAACCCCAAACATGTGCTTTTTCTAATGCATCCTAATAGGATAATAGCAAAGGAACGTCTTCCAGTTTTCAACTGTTCTTAGTGAATTGTAAATGTGTAGTAATGCTATCCTCAATTATTTTAGAACACGGGGGTGAGAAATACTATGTGTAGATAGTTAAAATGTGGTAAATATATACAGTGGAAAACTTACATGGTTATAAGCATTGAAGTTATTGAATTTGTGCCAGTTGGATGGGTTTTGGAAAATATCATGGGTGAGTGAACCTGACACAGAAAGAAAAATGCAGATCCTAGCTACCACATTTTCATGTAGAGTTTACCATGTGTATAGGAAAGACCATAAAAATGGGGGCAATTAAAGGGAAGATGAGTCTGTTAGAACACATCACAAAAATATTGGGAGAGTATAACAGTGGGTTGAAAGGTATAAGCAAATAGGGCAGTTATAATATTTGAAGAATAGTGTGTGTTTATGTGATGAAAAAAATCATAAAATCCATGTCATAGAGAAAAATAGTTTGAAACCATAGTTAAAATATAGATGACTCAATGGATATTTCTCCATTGATAATCATGGCTGCCCCAAGTACCATTGGTTACTTTGAGAAATTACTTGCCTACTATTTTCTGGCCCAGGAGTAACTAAGGTCTCCCTCAAACTGCAGGTTATTGCCAATATTCATTGTTGTCCATTACAAAGCTTTTGGTAAAGGAATCATATGGTTTGTAAACAGTACATTGAGAAACCAAGTTGTAACTTTGCTAAATTTTTTTAATAACTAGCTCCAAAATAAAAGCCCTTACTTTGCTACCTGATAGAAAAAAATCTCAATTATTACCAGCAGTAATTCCAGTAAACCACAATAACAACTAGTCAGGAAAAATATGTATTTTCAAACACTAGAATGAATATTAGAAGAATAAATCACCCCATCTCAATAGATTTGTGAAGACCTCCAAAGAGAAAACACATACGCAAAGTTTTTAAACTACTTAGGTTTAGGTAGTGTGAGTGAACGACTTGTGTGTTTTTGTGTATGTGCATATGTGTGTGTGTGATTGCCATGTGTGTGTACATGACTCCTGGGGCAAGAAAAGATTCATAAGTCATGTGCAAAATGTGCAAAATTACAGTGTAACTCACCAAATATGTGTGGTGGCTATCCTAATATCTAATAAAATAGACTTCAAGCTAAAATCAGTCAAAAGAGAGAAAGAAGGTCACATATTAGTCACAGAAAAATCCATCAAGAGGAAATCTCAATACTGACCATCTATGGCCAAAATACAAGGGTACCCTCATATGTCAAAGAAATACTTCTAAAGCTTAAATCATATATTGAACCCACTAATAGTGGGAGACTTTAACACTCCCCTCTCACCACTAAACAGGTCAATCAGACAAAACAATGAACAGAGAAATAAGAGAACAGATGTTATGACTCAAATGGACTTAACAGACATCTATAGAATATTCCATCAAAACAGAAAAGAATATGCCTTCTTCTGAGCACTTCATGGAACCTTCTCAAAAACTGACCACATACTCAGTAACAAAACAAACCTCAACAAATACAACAAAATAGAATAATTTTACGTACCTTATCAGATCACCATGGTTTAAATCTCGAAGTCAAAAGCAATACTAATTCCAGAAAACCCACAAACACATGGAAAATAAACAATGCTCACCTGAATCATCAATGGGTAAAGGAAGAAATAAAGGAGGAAATTAAAGACTTCCTAAATTCAATGAAAATGACCACACAACATACCCAAATTTTTGGGACACAATGAAAGCAGTATTAAAGAAATGTTCATAGCACTAAACACCTGAACAAAGAAGCTGGAAAAATCCCACACTAGTGAATTAACAGAATATTTGAAAACTTTAGAACAAAAAGAAGCAAACTCAGCTAAGAGAAGTAGACAGCAGGAAAAAATCAAATTGAGAAGTGAAATCAATAAAATAGAAACAAAGAATACAATACAAAGAATCAATGAGACAAAGAGTTGGTTCCTCGAGAAAATCAACAAAATAGACAAATCTTTATCCAAACTAACCAAAAGGCAGAGTTAGAATATCCAAATGAAAAAGGGACATAACAACAGACAAGGAGGAAATACAGAGGATCATCAGGTCATATTTCAAAAACCTGTATTCCACAAAATTGGAAAACTTAAAGGAAATGGACAACTTTCTTGATAAATATCACTTACCAAAATTAAATCAAGACCAGATAAGCAAATTAAACCAGCATTTAACTACTGAAGAAATAGAAACAGGCATCAAAAGTCTCCCACCCCCAAAAATCCCAGGACAATAGCAATACTCCTCAAATTATTCCACACAATAGAAACAGAGGGAACATTGCCAAACTCTTTTTATGAGGCTACAATTATCCTGAAACCAAAGCCACAGAAAGACATTGCTAAGAAACAGAATTACAGACCAATCTCACTCATGAACATTGATGCAAAAATATTAACGAAAATACTAGCAAATCAAATCCAAGAACACATCAGAACTATCATCCAACATGATCAAATCAGCTTCATTCCAGAGATGCAGGGATGGTTCAACATATGAAAATCTGTCAATGTAATCTACCATATAAACAAGCTGAAAAATAAAAACCACATGATCATCTCATTAGATGCCAAAAAAGCATTTGACAAAATACAGCATCCCTTCATGATAAAGGTCTTGGAGAAAGAAGGGATATAAGGAATATACCTAAACATAATTAAGGCAATATACAGCAAGCCAACAGCCAACATCAAACTCAATGTAGAGAAACTCTCAGTGATTCCAATGAAATCAGAAAAAATACAAGATTGTCCACTCTCTCCATATCTATTCAATAAGGTTCTTGAGGTCCTAGCTACAGCAACTAGACACCAAAGGGAGATAAAGGATATACAAATAGAAAAATTAGTCAAACTCTATTTGCTGATGATATAATAGTTTACATAAGCAATCCCAAAAATTCTACCAAGGAACTTCTACAACTCATAAACACTTCAGCAGTGTAGCAGAATACAAGATTAACTAAAAAAAAAAAAAAAATCAGTAGCACTCCTGTACACAGATGATAAAAGAGCTGGGGAAGAAATCAGAGAATCAACACCCTTCACAATAGTGACAATTAGCATAAAATATCTCAGATTAACTCTAACCAAACAAATAGAAGACTTATATGACAAGAACTTTAAATCTTTGAAGAAAGAAATTGAAGAAGACACCAGAAAGAAGAAAGATCTCCCATGCTCTTAGGTAGGCAGAATTAACATAGTAAAAATGACAATCTGACCAAAAACAATCTACAGATTCAATGCAATTCCCGTCAAAATCCCAGCAAAATTCTTCAAAGACTGAGAAAGAATTGTACTCAGCTTCATATGGAAAATCAAAAAACCCAGGATAGCAAAACAATCCTGAACAATAAAAGAACTTCTGGAGGCATCACAATCCCTGACTTCAAACTCTACTACAGAGAGCTACAGTAATGAAAACAGCCTGGTGTTGGCATAAGAACAGACAAGAGGACCAATGGAACTGAATAGAAGACCCAGATATCAATCCACACATCTCCAAACACCTGATCTTTGATAAAGCAAAAAAAAAAAATCAAATGGAAAAAAGAAAGCATATTTAACAAATTTTACTGGCATAACTGGATATCAACATGTAGAAGAATGAAAATAGATCCATATCTATCGCCATGCACAAAACTCAAGTCCTAAAGGATCAAAGACCTCAACATAAAGCCAGCTACACTGAACCTTATAGAAGAGAAAGTGGGAAGTGCACTTGAAGGCATTGGCACAGGGAACCACTTCCTAAATAGAACCCCAGCAGCACAGACACTCAGAGAAACAATTAATAAATGGGACCTCCTGAAACTGAAAAGCTACTGTAAAGCAAAGGACATGGTCAACAAGACAAATGACAGCCTACAGAATGGTAAAAGATCTTCACTAACCCCACATCAGACAGAGGTCTGATCCTCAAAATATACAAAGGACTCAAGAAATTGGACAGCAAAAGATCACATAATCCAATAAAAAATGGAGTACAGACCTAAACAGAGGACTCTCAAAAGAGGAATCTAAAATGGCTGAAAGACACTTAAGGAAATGTTCAACATCCTTAGTCATCAGAGAAATGTAAATCAAAAGAACTCTGAGATTCCATTTTATACCTATAAGAATGACCAAAATAAAAAACACTGATGATAACTTATGCTGGAGAGGTTGTGGGGAAAGAAGAAATACTTCTGCATTGCTAGTGGGAATGCAAGCTGGTACAACCCCTTTGAATGTCAGTGTGGCGATTTTTCAGAAAATTCGGAAACAACCTTCCTCAAGACTCAGTAATACCACTTTTGGGTATATACCCAAAGCATGCTCAATCGTGCCACAAGGACATGTGCTCAGCTATGTTCATAACAGTTTTGTTCGTCATAGCCAGAAACTGGAAACAACCTAAATGCCCCTCAAAGAATGAATAAGAACAATGTGGTATATTTACACAATGGAGTACTACACAGCAGAAAAAAATGACAGGTTGAATTTTGCAGGAAAATGGATGGAGCTAGAAAACATTATTTTGAGTGAGGTTACTCAGACACAGAAAGAAAATTATCACATGTATTTTTTAAACATAAAGCAAAGAAAGCCAGCTTACAAACCACAATCCTAGAGAACTTAGACAACAATGTGGACACTAAGAGAGACTTAAATAGATCTAATCTACATGGGAAGAAGAAAGTATAAAAAGACAAGATCTCCTGAGTAAATTTAGAGCATATGGACCTTGGGAAAGGGTTGAAGGGGGAGGGGAGAGGCAGGGAGGGGAGCAGAGAAAAATGTAGAGCTCAATAAATATCAAGAAAAATATTTAAAAAGACCAGAAATTATGCTGGTTTAATAAAATGGTTGAAGCAGGTTTTCTGAAATTCATAATCTTACTATCCTTATTCACTGGATAAATATCTAGCACCAGGGCCTATTTCCCTCCTGTTGCAGGCTTTAAATCTAACTATACAGTAATTGGTTACCAGGAAGACATGGATGACACTATTTCACCTTTATTGATCCCCTGCCAGGCTCATGGCTGTTTGGGTTCAGAGAGTTCTCAGTTAATTCCTTAGAGCTGGGAAGAGCTATCACGATGAAAATAACTTATGTAAGAAAACATCTCTTGGCACTCATGAGTTCATGAGTTAAGGCATATAATTATCGTGGTAGGCAGCATGGAAGGAGGTAGGCCTGGTCTGAAGTTTAGAAGGCAGAAACAGCTAATTTAGAACAGTGTCAGCACAGAAACATTGAGCCCAACACAGTTACTATCCCTCTCAAACTAGGCCACTTATAATTTTTCCCGACAGTTCCACAACTGTTAGTCAAGTATTCAAATACAGGAGCCTATGGGGGCCATTCTTATTCAAACCACAAAGAGTTAACATTTGAAGAGAGCTATGGACTTCTTCTCTCACTGAGGAACTTTCTCTGAAAGTTAGAATAAATGAATGTGGTTTAGTATTATATCGAGCTCAACAGTTTCATCCTTGATTCAAATTGTACAATGGTTTCTGTTAATATGACTCACATTCAGCATCAGAGAGATGACTAAAAGAAAGAGTATTTACCCTAAATTACTTAGGAAATTAAAGATTATCATGGACAACTCAAAGATTTCTTATGCCTGGTACTGGTGTTTCTTTTTATATATTAACGTGAGCTTCTTGGGTTTAAGAAGGGTCAAGCCAAGGGGTATAACTTCATTTTATATATATATATATATATATATATATTTATATATATTACATATATTATACATATATATCATATACATATATCATGCACATATATATGTGTATAAATTCATATAATCTTGTACTCACATCTGCATTATATATCATGATTATAATGTAGACAGTTTTTCTTTCCCATAAGCCCACTACCAAATAACCAAAGGGACTTACAAATTTCAAATTCTTGTCTTATACCTCAGGGTTATAAATAACTAGCTCTTACAATCCTATTAATTTATGTATTGCCATATGGTTCATAGCTTTCCCTGTCCTTCAGCATGTATCTCCTGGTGACTCTTTGACACCAACATTCTTCCCAGTGTCCCTAGCTTTGTTGTTCTCCCTATATAACCTACCTGGCTACTGAGCAATCAGGTTTTTACTAAACCAATCTGAGTGACAAATCATCACAGTGTACAGGAGGATTATTCCACAGCATCTATTATTTTATGTCTCATTAAAAAGGAAGATTATATACAGCAAAACCAGTTATTAGGCAAGAATTACATTTATGATGTAATTACAAATTACATTTGACAAAATTAGAGAATGAATTCAATTATTTATCTCTGAGAGTCTAAAGTTTTATATTTATTATAAGAAAAACTTTAATTCTAATTATTATTCTTTAACTCAAGTTAAGATCCCAGAAGGGTGAAATGTTGCCTAACACCAGGGACATCAGGCTCCCTGGACAATCATTCAAAGTTCTTCTGTAATGCTGGGACTAAATCTTTAGCCTATAGGCTAGTATATATGACAAAAAAATTTGCGAAGAAGGGCATTTTGAATGGCTGTCATATCTTGGGGAAATTTGGCAGTTGGTTTTATTTGTATCCTACTAATCCAGTCTGGACAGTATATTGCCAGCAATTGAGGTAAAGGCGGTATTTTTTTCCAAAGCTTTTGGCATAAAGAAAGTAAACTCCATACTCCTCTCTCTCATTCTCTTTCTCCCTCTGTTCATTAGGAAGTGAATATGTGATCATTAGAAGACAGCTTTAGAAACTGATACACTATTTCCACCATGTAAAATCTAGGGAGGCAATACAGATAATCACATTTACTGGGAAGAATCATGACTAGCTGATACATCTCATATTCCTAGCACATTCTTCTTCCATTACTCACAATAGGAGCGATTTTACCAACACAGCATTACAGAGATATTACTGGTATACATTCCACACACTGTACTTCTTTTCACTGTGAGATCACTATGGACTTCAGCAGTGATGTAAAACACAGAAATTCTGGAATGCACTACCATAAAGAACAAACACTTTTAAGCTTTATTCATTCTAAACACTTTAAACATTTTTCCACATTTATTCTATACACAAAGGTTCTCACAAGTAAAAAAGTTACTGAAAAGAGTAGGAACGGTGGTTGCTAAAAGATTTTCCACATGGTTATACACATAAAGTCTGTCTCCTGAGTGAATTATTTAGAACATCATGGCAACAGGAACTGCTGAAGCTTTGAACAATACTCAAATGGATATATGCTTTAGAATTCTTTCCAGTGTAAATCTATGCAAAAGGGTTACAGAAACTGGATGTGCTGAAGACTTTCCCATATTACAGACACTGTGTGAGAAATCTATGCTTGTTAAAATCACAAGAACAAAGAAATAGTTTATATATTTACATACAAAAGGTTTCTATCCAGTGTGAATGTTTCTACTCTTATACCAAGTCAATCTACTAAAGACTTTCTAACAATGGTTACATGCATTAGGCTGACTAGTGTGAAGAGTTTCAGGTCTGTTATAATCACAAGAGCAGCTGAAGGATTTCCCATAATTCTTATGTGCATAAGGCTTTAAGGTAACTATTTTATGCCTGTTAAAGTCTACAGAATGAACAGCTTCCAATCTTTTACATACAAAGGGTTTTTCTCCAGTGTAATGGTTTTTCATGCAAATCAGGACAAGCTGAAGCATTGAAACTTTTCCTGTGAAAACCTTCTTTCCTATTTGAACCCTTTCCTGGATGTTCAGCTGACTGGGGTAGGTAAATGCTTTTCCACAGTGCGTACATGCATAGCACTTCTCTTCAGTATGATCTCTTTCATGAACCTTACATGAATAGAAACTGGTGAAGGGCTTTACACAATGCTTACATGAATAAGGCTTCCCTAAAGTGTGACTTCATTCTTGTCTGTTATGACTACTTTTGGTCACTGAAGGCTTTTCTTGTATGTTTACATGCTCAAGACTTTTCTCCTGTGTGAATCTTTTCATGAATGTTCAGGTGATGGGGGCAGGTTAACACTTTTCCCACAATGCTTTAATGTATAGGACTTCTCTTTAATGTGAACTTGTTTCATGAGTCTTACAAGAACTGAAATTGGTAAAGGGTTTTTTTTTTTTTTGTTTGTTTGTTTTTTTTTTTACAATGCCTACATGAATAAGGTTTAACTGCAGTCTTCTTCTATGTCAGTAACAACTACTGGGGTTGTTGAATGATTTTCCAAAATGCTTATATACATAAGGCTTTTTTTTTTAGTGTGTGTTATTTCATAGATGTTCAGATGACAAAGCCAGAAAAAGGTTCTTCCACAATGTTTGCATGTATAAGTCTTCTGCTTCTCTGTTGTGTGTCTCCTTTCATGTCTGTTACACCCACTGGATTTGTTGAAGACTTTTTACAATGCTCATGCATAAGGTTTCTCTGCAGTGTGTCTCCTTTCATGTCTATCATGACTATTGGAACTGGTGAATGATTTCCCACAATGCTTACATGCATAAGGTTTCTCTCCAGTGTGAATTCTTTCATGAATATTTCGATAAGAAGAACTAGAAAAGTTTTTTCCACAATGCTTACATGCATAAGGTTTCTCTCCAGTGTGAATTCTTTCATGAATGTTTCGATGAGAAGAACGAGTGAATTTTTTTCCACAGTGTTTACAAGCATAAGGTTTCTCTGCACTGTGAATTCTTTCATGATCATTTCGATGACAAGAACGGGTGAAGGTTTTTCCACAATGCTTACAGGCATAAGGTTTCTCTGCAGTGTGGCTCCTTTCATGTCGTTTACGAAGACCGGGGTGGTTGAAGGCTTTTCCACAATGCTTACATGCATAAGGCTTTTTTCCAGTGTGAATTATTTTATGCATGTTCAGATTACTGGAAGAAGAAAAGGCTTTTCCACAATGCTTGCAGGTATAAGGTTTCTCTGCAGTGTGGCTCCTCTCATGTCTGTCATGACTACCAGAATTGGTGAATGCATTTTCACAATGCTTGCATGTATAAGGCTTCTCTCCAGTAGGAATTCTTTCATGAATGTTTCGATAAAAATTACTGGTAAAATTTTTTCCACAATGCTTGCAGGCATAATGCTTTTGTCCAATGCTTTTATGACTGTTATGATGACTGAATTCGGTGAAGACTTTTCCATAATGTATAGAAGCATCTGGCTTCTCTCCTGTGTGAGCTGCTTTATCTTTCTCAAAACATGTTACATATTTAAATGTTTTGTCACATTGACTACAAATGTACCTTTTCTGTTCAGTATGACTTTTTTCGTGGTTGGTAAGGTCACTGCAATCAATGACGGATTCTTCACAGAGACTACATACAAATTGTTTCACTTCATCATTGTGGCCATGTGTGTATCTCAGTAAGACATTCTCACTGAGTTTATCTACAGTATGAGTTCTCTCCTGAGGCTGATCAAAACAGAGACTACTACAGGCTTCATTACATTGTTGATTTTTACAGGGATTCTCTTTAGGAGAAGTTTCAAGTATCTGAAGTGATTCAGAATAACTGGTATCTTTCCAATGTTTCTGATGTGTAAAAGCTTTTGCCACAGCTCCCTTATACAGGGGTGTTTTCCCTGTAGTTTTTTCTCTGAGATACGCATGTAAGGATAAATTACCAATAATGTTTCTTATATGCAATGGAGTCTCATGAGCTCTTAATCTGGAAGGCATGTCTTTATTGATCATGCTGTCTGGAATAGCTTGCTGGTTTTTATTGCACTCAGTATGACATTCATATCCATGGTCATTCTCTATTCTCTGAAATCTGCAAAAAAAAAAAAAAAAAAAAAAAAAAAAGGAAAGAAAAGCAATACTGTAGCCGAAAGAAATATTGGAGGTTGGCCTGTGTGGAATACAATACTATTTCAGAGGGAATAAAATAATAGTATCAATATCAAGGACAATATGTATAGCATGGACAGACCCTACCATATGTCATATGTAAAGAAGTAGACTACTGACTTTACTTCTCTAAGAATTATGAAGGAGCTGTGTCATGCGCTTGGAGGTTAACAACAATTCTCTATCTTTGAGCAAACCAGATTTAACAACAAAGATTCATGTGAAGAGCTCACAGTTCTGATACACTTGATATGAAGGATGTCTTGCATTTTCTGTGTTCCACAAATGTTTTTGGCAAAGGTGTTGTACAAAAACATAACTCAGAAACACAGATACATAAAATAATTAAGAAGTATAAAATAAGTGGACAGGAAGGAAAAAGTCCTGGTGTTTGTAGACAAAATAACAAGCGTATGAAGTGGACAAACACTCTGGCATGTCAGCATTCTAAATACTTACCCAGTGTGGGTTAGCTAGTTACCAACTACACCCATCTGTGGTCATAGGTGGATAGGTACCGTCAATTGAAAAATGACTAAATCAGATTGGTCTGGAAACAAAACCTGTGGGAGCATTTTCACACTCCTGATTAAGGAGGACTTACTACTGTGTTGGAAAGTGTGCCAATGGGAGGAGATCAGGCTCTATGTATGAAACATATCTGCTAGTTTGTTTAGATCTATTTGATACAAACTCCAACCCACATTTGGGAAGGAATTAGACACCAGAAAATGGCTTTATCAGACTGACATTTAGACATTTCTCTGGCAGCTTTGTCTTGATCACTGTATAAGGTGGAGTGGCCCAGTTCACTGCGAGTGGCATCCCCCTAGAGATGCGGTCCAAGATTGAATAAGGCAGGTAGCTGGTTGACAGATGAAGATCACTCCAGTAAACAGGATTTCTCCATCACTTCTGCTCAGTGACTGCTTCAAAATTCCTGTCATGCTTGAGTTCCTGACCTGTCTTTTTATTATGAAGGGACTGTGACAAGGAAGTGTAAAACTGTCCTCCACCCAAGAGTTCTTTTTTTTTGGTCACAGCAAAAGGAAGCAAACAGCACAGTACTGATGCTCAAAGTCTCATAAGTATAAGCAGAAAGTAAAACCCTTTGCATGTGAATGGATGTTTTGTGTAATAAACTAGTGAAAACCCTTTTCCCGGGCTCAGTCTCACGTGACATATTTGCCATATTAATAGATTACACGCATGAAATACACAAATATTGAATGTCACAATTCAATGCTCCATTAATGAAATTTGTGTAGAATCATTTTTCACTTAGGTATATTTGGAGCACTTGGCATGTTCTCAGTAGTCCCTAGAGTCCCAAATGTATAATATAAATAATTTTCTACTAAACATAATAAATTACCCCATATTCCTGCTGACATCTTTAGAGTCCTCTTCAATATTTTCTTCTAGTGCTTTTTCTAGAACAAAATCCAGAGAATACATCATGACCCATTCATATTCAACATAAAAATTATTACAATCTAATTCTTATGATATGGGTATACACAATAAATTCACCCCATTTTTCACTTCAGGAATTCAATACCAGCATGCCATGCATAAGCAGGACATGTTGCATGGAGCTAGCCACTTGTACATCCCCGTCGCCAGTCCAGGCCTCACCGCCTACCTAAGTTCTGGCCTTGGTCAATAGGCCAAGGCAGTTTCTTTACTTAGTAATGGTAATCACAGCACACAAAGGGGAACCCCACATCAAGGACACAGTTGTTCACTGACTGAATAAGCAATGGGAGCATGTAGTACTTTTTACCTATGGAGATCAGGTTCAAAAATGTTTCCTTCATCACATCTCTGTAGAGCTTCTTCTGACTAGAATCCAACACAGCCCACTCTTCTGAGGTGAAGTTCACTGCCACATCCTCAAATTTTACTGGCTCCTATTAGTACATATATCAATTAGGATGGTTAATTTTCACTGACAGGATACATATTCATCTTGCATGCGTTTCATAAGAAACCTCTGAATTATTATATCAATAGGATTTACTGAAGAATACCATGAGATGCCATCTTGATTACTTGATGACCCACTGTCTCATTTACTATTTATTAGTGTGTCACTCACTAGCAGCTTCACACTTCTGAATTTTATGAACTGGACTCTTCAACTGTGATATGAAATAAACTGCTTCTGCCTTAAGTCACTTTTCTCATAATAATCTGTGACAGCCAGAAGAAAAGCCTGTTATAAAGAATAGCAAAACAGGAAATCCAAGCAGAGATAGAGGAGGAAAGAAGGCAGAATCAGGGAGGTGCCATGAAGCTGCTGAAGGAGAAAGATGCCAAAACTTTTCCAGAAAGCCACAGCTTCATGACAATACATAGATTACTAGAAATGGATTAATTTAAAATGTAGAGTTAGCTAATAGGAAGACCGAGCTAATCAACCAAAGAGTACATAACTAACATTAAACCTCAGAGTTGTTATTTCTCAAGCAGCTGTAGGAACTTGTAAGCAGGTCTGGTAGGTGGAGAGAAACTGTTCTGGGCGACAGGAGAAACGGAGAATATTTGTAGCTACATAATGGTAGCCAATGTTTGTCCACATACATCTACATAAAGCCAAAGAAAGCTTTAATAGAGGGCTTTTAGACCCACAAAAACAGGAGTCAAATGGAGCTTTTTGGTAGGCACATTTTTTTTTTCACAGAGCCTCTGCTTCTTTATGACACAAAATCCTGGATCATGCATGGATCAGTAATGGCTCTAGCTCTTTCGGGAGGTCCTGGTGAGGAGCATTTATGGGGTTTGTGAGACGCTTGCAGCAAGTGCTTGCTGGAGGTGTGGTGGTGAACATGGTTTGCAGAGCTAGTGGTAAATTTGCCTCCACTATATTGAAAGGCTGAGAGAGGGGAGTCAGCATCCAGGGCTTCAGCAACTATACTCCTTACCATAAAAGAAAACAAAACAATACAAAACACTCCTGCTGTGGGAGCTCCTCCAGCCTTTAAGACACCAGTAGACATGGGCGTGGTCTCTTATACTATAAATGCAGCTGTAAAGCCTGTGCTTGCTCTCCTGCTTCCAGCTATTGCTTCTAGCTGCCAGACTCTGTACCTGTGTCCCATTTATGCAGAGAACTGTGATATCGGACAATGATCTGTAAGTCTCCCCTAAATAAATAACCCTTTATTATTCAGAATTCTGAACTAGTGTGGGATTATTTTGTGACTTCCACCAACAAATGACACCAAACACAGGCCAAGTGCATCAACAGAAAACCTGAGAGAGCTTGGGAATAGAGTTAAGCATGGCTTCTTAATAGCAGCAATTTCTCCAGTGGGCTCTGTTTGATAGAAGCAAATGTGTCTGATTTAAGAGAGGCCTCCTGACTCAGCTTTATTCTGAACATTTTGCAGCACTTTTAAGAGGTTCTGCCAGGAAACACTTAAATGGTGTTGATTAAAAGGTGACCACATGCTTTCTGGTGGTGTCAGGGACCTTGAAATGTCATAGAGTTATGGCAAATAAACATGACTCAGGCTGGTACTTCCTCCATGAGGCTGGAATCTCAGAAAGCTAAAGAATGGGCTGGTTCTAGCTGTTAATGCCAGGGCTTAACTGTTACCCATATCACTTAATAAATTAGAGACTCATGTAATCAGAAAAAGAGAGATATATAGTAAAGATAGATTCAAAGATGAAGAAAACCTCTAAATGGTTTACTCTGCGTTTAAAACTATATGTGCCATGCCATCAAAAAGGAGGCATGGGACTCCAGTATTCACTTCCTGGAGATACCAGGAGACAGTGGACAAATACAAAGGTTAAATTACTAAGCTCTGATAATGGAGGTAGTAAAAGCATGGCAGTCAGTATCTGACGACTTTTACCTTGATATAGTGTGAAAAGTTGTCTGCTTCCTAAATTCTGAGCCTAAGAACCAATTAATTCTAATTTATTAACCTTCTAGTATTACTAGAAGTCCCTTTTCTGACTAATTGCTTTTGTCTGTTTGTTTGTTTTTCTTTTCTTTTCTTTTTTTTTTTTTTTTTTTTTTTGAGACAAGGTTTCTTTGTAGCTTTGGTGCCTGTCCCGGAACTAGCTCTTGTAGCTCTTGTAGACCAGGTTGGGATCAGCCTGCCTCTGCCTCCAGAGTGCTGGGATTAAAGGAGTGCGCCACCACAGCCCGGCTTTTGACTAACTGCTAAAGACATCTGTTTTCTTGCATTTAGTGCTTTCTCTGTAATCTCCTCTGAAACATACTTCATGGTAGCTGCCTAGTTTCCAATTGACGTTAAAACTCACTCCCCTCTTTAGGGTCTCCCTTGACTAACTCAGGGCAAGGTTGTAAAAATTCATTTGTCCAGACCTAATGTTTGGTGCCCTTAGTACAACGGTAGATTCTGAAACTGCTCTATGCACAGTGTCAGAAGCCTGAACTGTCTGTGGTCTCAGCTAGCTGATAAGCTTTTTGCCCTGTGTTGTTTTATTTTTTATTTGTAAGTTTGCTCCTGGTTTTCCTGGAATCTGGTTTCTGGAATAAAGTTTGCTTCAGGTTTACATTCTCATCTTTGCAGGACCACACTGGACCCAACAACTGGAACCTGTAGACCTGACTGTACCATGAGGATCAACCATCTGATGAATCCACTGACACCTGGAAGATTGATCACCAGATACACTGCTACAGCTACAACTGAGGAAACGATGGGGAGACAGGGTAAGAGCACACTCCACAACGCAAAGAGCATCACGACACAAACAAAAACTAGTGGCTATCAAACAGCAAGACCTGAACACCCATATATAGATGTAGAAGGAGAAATTGACCTAAATAATAAATTTAGGAGAATGTTTGAGGCCCCTAAAGAAAAAATGAAATATTCCCTCAAAGAAATGGAGGAAAAGACAAGCAAAAATCACAAGAAATCCAAAAATCCCTTAAGGAAAACCAAGAAAAAGCAATCAAACTAGTGAAAGAAACAATGCAAGACTTAAAAATCTAAATGGAAACAATAAAGAAAGCACAAACCAAGTGAATTCTGGAAATAAAGAATATGAGAAAACGATCAGCAACCAGAAATACATGCACAAACAGAATACAAGAGATGGAAGAAAGAATTTCAAGTGCTGAGAATACAAAAGAGGAAATAGATTTATTGGTCAAAGAAAACATTAAATGTAACAAAAACTTAACACAAAATACCCAGGAAATATGGGGTGGCATAAAAAACAGACTTCAGAATAACAGAGATAGGAGAAGTCCAACTCAAAAGCACAGAAAATTTTTTCAACAAAATCATAAAAGGAAACTTTGGCAACCTAAAGAAAGATATGCATAAGAAGACACAAGACGCTTGCAGAACACCAAACAGACTGGATCAAAAAAGAAAAGTCCCTACCTCACATAATATTCAGAACACTAAACAGAATAAAGTCTTTACTCCCAGAATGCCTGAGGCAGAGGAAGGTGAGCTCTGAGTTCAAGGCTAGGCTGGTCAACACAAAGAGTTCCAGGATTACAGCATGAAACCCTGTCCTCAAAAAACAAACCAATAAAACAAGGAAAGAAATAATGAATTAAAACTAAAATGAAAGTCAATATAACTACACACATAAGAATAATAAATACAACATAAATATAATCCACACTCAAGTTAACTTTCAAATAAAAACATTTTTTCATTACTTAGAAAGCACAATTATCTTTCTCTCAGATGAACATTCTAAAGATTCCCGACTGGACAGAAATTACATTCTCTGCAAAAATCAACTCTGTGGGGTTAACAGAACGAGAGGAAATATTAGTACTTTTCGCAGGTACTGCAACACTGTAAATGACTTGTTTATAGAATTGACACTCCCAACCCCTTCTGTTTAAAACAGCCTACAACGAAGAAGCAGCTACAGAAATGCAATGCCAATTTGATTCCACTCTGGACCACTGTCCATAGCATTTGACATACTAAAAATTTTGAAAATTCTATTTTGGGTCTCACTGCAAACAAGTAAAATGTGAAGCAGATTTAAATGTCTCCCTTTCTTCAGACCCGTAAACTTGAAAACAAAGAAAAGAAAAAAATCTCCTACAATATTGTTTTTAAAAGGCAGGGAGAAGGTGGGGAGGGAAATGAAAAAAACATAGAGGATTTCTGTAGGAGCCAGCCATGATAAGCTAAATATGAACAGATACCCTAAAGGAACGTCTTTCCTTCCAACCATTATCACCTGCCAGAGTTGGGCTCAGCCACTGTTAAGTTTAACGGGGCCTGAGTCTCTGGAGTTACTGGTTACAGGATTGACACTCCCAATCCCTTCTCTCTATATCAGCCCACTTCCAAACAAGCAGCAGCAACAAAAATACCAAGCCACGCATTTTTGTTTTGTTTTTTGTTTGTTTTTTTCAGACAGGGTTTCTCTGTGGCTTTGGTGCCTGTTCTACAACTAGCTCTTGTAGACCAGGTTGTCCTAGAATTCACAGAGATCTGCCTGTCTCTGCCTCCCTAGTGCTGGGATTAAAGGCTTGTGCCACCACTGCCCGGCTTCATGAAACTCTTAAACAGTCCCGCCGACCTTCCCGCATTCTGCAGATTTCCAAAATTCTAATTGGAGCCTCAAAAAAAAAAAAAAAATGATGCAAACAAATAAAACATGAAGCAAATTTAAATTTCTCTGACTTCAGACTGATAATTTTCAAAAACTGAAGTCAGAAGAACAAGAAAAAAAATCTCCGACAATATCATCAGAAAAAAAAAAGAAACATGCAAAATCTATGCCGGATATGGTGATAGGGAGTTAGACACAGCTTTATGGCAAACTTCATTCACAAGGGGAGGCACGGGGATCAATTCTGAGGCAGAGTAGGGAGGTGGGTGAAGGAGAGAGGAAAGAACTCCAGTGTGATACCCGAAAACCTAAATCAGCCCAAACCCAGGCACTAGAGGAGAACGGAACTATGAAAAACGCACGACCCTAGACAGTACAGCCTGGACTCAGCATCACCAATCCTCCAGTGCAGCAAAATCTGTTTGGATGCTTGTCCGGCATGGATGCACCCAAGACGGGTGGCGATTGAAAGGGGAAGCAGCCTCTCCAGGACTGAAAAGCGGGAGACTAGGGGCCCATGGCTGCCTGTGGGCTGCGCAATTCAAGAGCATTGGCATAGACATTGCTGGGCTAGAATACCGCCTTCCACTGGACTGCACAGCACCAGGGCGAAATCTCGCTGTTGGAGCCACAAACAAGCTACTGTCCCAAACTCGCCAGGCGGAATTGCGGGAGCCCAATGCGCACTCACCATTTCGTACTTCTGATGGGTCTCAGTTTCCTCCCCAGAGGCCTGCAGTCAGCAGAACACACAGAAGTCCAAAACGAGTCCTGACAAGGATTTCCTCTGCTAAGCCATACTTTAAAAATGTTTTCCCGGAAGCATGCTATGACTATCCACGCTACTCATTGGACAGTTCATTCCATTTAGTGAGGCTGTCTCTGATTGGCGATCTCTACTCACTCCGCCCCTTCAGCCTAAAGTATCTAAAACGTTTAGGAAATAGCAATTTCAAACATTTGTTGCAAGCAGGCTTGAGGAACGCAGACTTTTAAGAATTTAAAGCCATTCGGTGAGCTGGGCAGTGGCGGTGTACACAGTTAATCCCAGCACACGGGAAGCAGAGGCAGGCAGATCTCTGTGAGTTCGAGGTCAACCTGGTCTACAAGAGCTAGTTCCAGGACAGGCACCAAAGCAACACAGAGAAACCCTGTCTCGCAAAAAAAAAAAAAAAAAAAA
>NW_026068137.1:80864-94770 GCF_014885135.2 Alexandromys fortis | reverse complement strand
CTTGCTTTCCTTCCACAAATCATACTGCTGGCTGCCTCGAGCTTCACTTTCTTAGAGCCCAATAGATGAGATGGCTGTTGCATTTGGAAAAACTTTCCCCTGTTGACTCTCTGGATGAGCCAAGGGGATGTTGTTAAAAATATACAGTGGACCTGATACAGCTGCTAAAGTCTTTGATGTTTCAGGTGTGACTATGAATTCAGGATTCTCAGGGACAGGATGTTGCCTGTCCAGTGAACCCTGTGACTAGTTTGAAAGAGTCACAATAGTTCAAGACATTACAAATTTGCATAATTGTCCTGAAAAGAAGGATCCTAACCACAAGAGTCTAAGAGAAATATAATAAAATAGATGATATCAAGAGTTAATGAGAAAGTCTATGAATGGTAAAAATGAAGCAAAATCACAGAAACTCAAATGCCCTCATTTCTAATAACCCTATCAATAATGTAGGACTCAACAGTGCAGGAAGCTGAGCAGACAGGGACTTGAGAACAAGAGATAGGCAATGCCAGCTACGAAAATTAAGTTTCTAAGTTATGTAATCTACAGGATGACAGGGAAAATCCTGGTATATCCTCCAAAGGAGATACAGAAGTATAGAACATAGAACAAAGTGATTCAGCCTTGGCTGATGAGTTGATTGTAAGAGTTTAGATTTCACTACAGTTAAATATTAACCACAAAAGCTAAATTTCTCTTTTGTTTTGCATCACACTGTAACTGCAAAGTCTGACGACTGGGCACACTGTTCTACCTGTAGATGTGCCTAATGAGAAAACTTCCTTTGTTGCTTGCTTTTCTGCTCATGCTTGTGATATTAAAGTTATAAATCAAGTAGGTAATGATTACCAGGGGAAAAGATGGGGCACACAAAGAGAAGGAAATAAGGGAACAAACTGGCAATTATTTTAATTATTATTAGAAACCTTAGGAAACAAATATGAGTGTTAAACTGTTCATGCAAACTATTGAAACTATGAATAAAAATTGCTCACACCATCCGGGGCCACAGCCACTTGTTTGCAACAGATGGTCACAGTTTTCTTTGTTTCACGAAATCACACATCCATCCCAGGTCATGGGACCCATTAGGAGCAAGGCTCCTAGCAGCCTGTGTCTCTTGGGCAAATGACTTCCAAAAGGAAAGACTGCATAGCACGGTTTCCTGTAAGAAGTTGGTGCAATGTCCTCATTGCAAAGCCTGCCCCATCAGCCCTATGAAGGATCTCTGCTCGCTTTCTCCCATCGCACACCTTCCCTACATAGCAGCAAAGTAGGTGTCCCTTGATAATGAGCTCTTTGTCTTCTGAGGTCAGACTCCACTCTCCTTCCTGATTTTTGTCTTCTGTGCCCTGAAATGTAGTACTAGTGAAAATGCTATTCTCGTCTCCAGAGAAGTTCATCCTTTAAAATGCTTAGTTACTGATTATATATTCCTTCATGCAATTTCTTCTACTTGGAGAAGCCTAGAGCAAAACAAGCAAACAAGAATGCAATTCCAAGTCCTTCACTCGCCTCACAGAGCTCCCAAAGGGCAAACCTAGGAACGCTTTTCAAATATCCTGGTTTTGCTACAGAATTGGTAGTGAAAAGAAGTCTGATTTAAAACTCTTTTTCTCTGTGACTGGGAATTGTGACAATTGTGACACCCTCTTACAGAGTAAACCATTTGATCATTGATAAACATGATCACTTTTAATGGACAGAACATACACAGAGTGATCAAATTTGCTTGCGCCATCCAGCCTAACACCCAAGCATTTGTTTACATTATGCAGTGCAAGGCTTAGGGTTCAAAACTAAGGAAAATATAAAGTCATAAAGGTGCTGACAGGAAAACTCTAAAGCATCACAGAAATAGCTGTTAAGGAGTCTACCAACAGAGTGCATACTCACCAACATTCACACCTTTGGGAGCCCACAGAAGTGAATCCATTCCACCTTAGCTGAAGGTCAGAGAGTTCAGAGCTCTTCCAGCTCCTTCAAGGATGTACAACAGAAAGTTTTGACCTAAGGTGTGGCTACAGAATGTTTTGCCTAGATAAAAAGATATTTCGTTCTAGGGTGTGGTTACTTGATGTTCAGAGATGTTAGGAGGTAATTACACTTATTTGTTCTCTGTACCATGGCAAAGAAGTCTTTCACCTTCCCCCGCATTTGGATTGGGTCATATAAGGGAGATGAGAAATAAATTTGTGCAGATCACAGTATTCACAGGATGCCTTCCTGATTCTACCTGCTGTCTCTTGTTTATCTTTTTCTTCAACCTCACAAGTGGAGTGGAACTTCAACTTCAACCTCACAAATGGAGTGGAACACCAAGAGACAACACAGTGTAGAGCAAGTTTCACCAACCTGGAAGAACTACAAATTCTGAGGTTGCACGGGTTCCAGGTGCCTTTTCACCACAGTCAGAAAGTGGCTTAAGAACCAGTAGTTTCCCTGGTACAGAACCTTGTGCACAGCTTTGGGAAGTGTGAAACAAACATTGGAATCTAGGGCACACCTCTCTGCACATGGCCTGAGGGATATCCAGGCAGCAGCCCCACAGCATCTGCAATGTCCCAAACAGAACACACAAGTCTAGAAGTCCTGCACACACTCATGCTTTCCTGCTTCTGAAGGATAAGGTGTCCTCCTGTGAGTCTAAAATCAGCAGAAAACAATGTACTACAGGTCCAATACCACACACCTCAGCATCTATACAGGACTCAAACTCAATGGCAATGATGAGGCTTTCTGAATATCCAAGCAGAACAGTGGGTATTTAATGATGGGAAGTACCAGTATCTCTGAATGATGAAAGACATGCAAGGTTTAGATGTTCCAGATTCAAGATCCTTAGGAGGAAACCAACAATGGTGGAATGAGGTAAACATGTTTGAATCTTTTTCATTTTAGGCTTCAACCTATTCATTTCCTTTTTTGGTTTGTAGGTTTCATTTTTTTTGTATCCGCTTTTCTCTATTATTGTAGCACTGACTGTGATGAATGAAACTCAGTGGATTAAATATCTCAGTCTCTCAGCTGCCACTGACCAATGGCCAGGCAGGATAAGGCTAAGCAGAGAAACCAAGCATAAGAAGCAAAGAAGGGCAGAGTCAGAGAGATGACAGCCAGCAGCCAACCAAGTTCAACATGTAGAAATTGAGGTAAAAAGCCAAGAGCCACATGACAAAACATAGAAACATGGGTCAATTCAAATGTAAGAGTTACCTAGTAATAAGTCTGAGCTATTGACTAAGGATTTATAATTCATATAAGCATCAGAGTGGTTATTTTGGAATGGGCAGTCTGGACAAGAAACTTCTTTCTACATTCATTCATAGAACCTCTTGAAGTTTCCAATTTTTCTGGCTCAATTCCCCTGTGAGTGCTGTGATCCTTGCAAGCTTAAGGGGCTGAAAGGTTCATGTGAATAATAATTTCCTTACTGATGATGTGCATAATCACTGCCTAAGAGGGAGCACAAGATTCCGTATTTTATCAGTTTCAAGAGGAGATTTTCATTTTCATTCTTAGTAGTTGGCTTGAATCCCTGCATGGTAAATAGCCAAATTTAACAAATTTAAAAATATTACATTTATATAAAAGTAACCTAATTATGTTAATTTATTTTCTATGAAAAGACATAGGCTACCAGAAATGTCATGGACCTTGTTAACTAATAGAGACACAGAGCTTTCATTAGTGGTGTTGTGATTATCTGCTGCATTATAAAAACAAGACAAAAAACAGCTGGAGACAGTATATTAGGAATGTGTGAACAAGGAAAGAATATGGAGAAACTATCTGGTGGTGGAACAAATGAAAAGGGAGTTTTGGGTTTTAAACATTGAATACCAATAGCATTTGAAGGAAAATAAAACCAGAACATGGAAAATAATGCAATTCCTCACAGATTAATATAAACAACTATAAATGGATCAATATAAAGCAAATCTTTACATTATACTTGGGGTGCTTTTGATTGCATTACCCAGTATATTAATTCACCTTACACAGGAATTCTTTGGATGACAAACTGATGAACTTCCTGACTACATTGTGATATCAGGAGATGTTATGTTGTATTATTAAAAATTAAGTTTCAATTTATTGTAATAGCTGAGTTGGTCTCTGTTTCCAGGATCCTGACCTTCCAGAACCCATGACCTTGACTTGTTTGTGAGAATACCCTTTCTATCCATGACTCTTCCTGAAATTCCCTAGAGCCTCCCTGATCACATGGTGACCACATGATTTTTTTTTTTTAGGTTTTTCTTCTCTCTCTCTCTCTCTCTCTCTCTCTCTCTCTCTCTCTCCTTCCTTCCTTCCTTCCTTTTTTCTCTTCCTTCCTTCCTTCCTTCCTTTCTTTTTTTCTTTCTTTCTTTCCAAGACAGGGTTTCTCTGTGGCTTTGGAGCCTTTCCTGGAACTATCTCCTGTAGAGCAGGCTGGCCTCGAACTCACAGAGATCCACCTGCCTCTGCCTCCCGAGTGCTGGGATTAAAGGTATTACCCACCACCACCCAGCAATGTTTTTCTGTATTTCTTTATTACCCCATTGCCTATCTTTTGCAAACCTCCTTTATAACTTTTCCTAATTTTACCCCTTAAAAGGGGCCCAAGTAATGCATATTGGTTTGCTCAATCTAACCTCAGTTAGGAGGCAATCACTGACTCCAAAGATTGACCACAATAAAAAAAATCAATCTTGCTTCAAATTTGGCTCAAATTGTGGTGACAATCTCATTTTCACTGGTGGGGAGAACAAAGTCTGTCTAAGGCCTGAGTTATCATTTGTCCCTTTCAAATTCTAGGTTAGCTTGTTGTGTTTTATACTAGTCATTTGAATCATTATATTTCTCATAGGATCATTTAATGTATTATCAATCATCTTTTATCAAAATTATTTACAAACACCATTATTGTAATTATTGTTAGTGATATTACAAGTATTATCATTTCTTGTTCTTATTACACCTGCTGCTGTCAAGGCCAATTTAGATTCTAGTCCCTGAGTCATTGAGTATTTAGAATTAGTCCCTATCTCCTTTAGAATTTTAGCAGTGATTTGTCTAATGAAATGTGTCAGGGTCTATATTGACCATGTTACTCCTTGTGGGAAGGTTGATGGCATTTGTCCTCCATCTTGACTCTTTTCCACTGTGCAAAATGTACATTGCTTAGTTCAAACCACTGATTGTTCCTTCTCATGGCCTCTCTGATCTACAGAACAGGAGACTACCAGAGTCAGAGATATTTCAGTGTGTCCTGTAATCCCATGGAGCTCAGTTAACCTGGAGATAGGAACGCAAATATTATTCTTCTGTCCACACTGGTTCAGGTTCCCAAACATGAGTCTGAACATTACAATGGGTATGTGATACAGTATTGAGGAAATCCTGCTTAGAAATGGAGCTGTTGAGGCTACAGTGAGGGTGCAGTGCTTAAGAGTCCTTATTGCTCTTACAAAAGACATGGATTTTATATCCCAAAACAACTTGACGGTTCTTAATCATCTTTAATTTTAATTCCAGGTAATCTGGTACCCTTTTCTCACTTCCACAGCAAACAATCATGATGGTTATACAAATGTGCAGACAAAAGATTCTGACATACAAAATAAGATTCATTCATCTAAAGGATTTAAAATTTTTCAGCTGAATTTTATTATTTGTTTTTTGTTTATTGTTGTTCTACAAAGTTTTATATTTAATTAGTTCAAGGCTTTGGAGGGACTCCAAGGCAGCTATAAAGCTATCTAATGTCTTGAAAGGTTCAGGTGGAGGTCCTCAGGCTGACTGTTACAAAGACAACACCACAGCCTCTTGGATGACAAGGACAACGCCAAGTCGTTCTGGAGTGTGAAACACTTAAGGACATAGTCACCCAGAAATGGCCTGGGCATGCCAGTCTGCTTGGGTCTGGCCCTGTCACTCTAGGGAAGTGGGTCAGGTTGTTGCCCATCTTCTTGATGAGCTTCACCTCCTCATCCAGGAGGTGCTTATCCAAGATGTCACATAGATGAGAGTCTTTGCAGGCAGAAGCCAGGGAATGAAGATACATTAGGGCTTAGTGAGTTTCTTCTCCTGGGCCAAGGCAGATGTCATGGCTTCTTGAGTTTTACCTCACTCACCATGAGCAGCCTTGAGAGACCATGTGAGAACTCTCATTAAACCTAGATTTTTTTTTTTAATTTGGCTTGTTTTGATTTGGCTTGATAGGGAATTTTTGCATTGGCAGGGAGCTCATGTTAAATATTCCTAACACTTTGGAGGTTCCACTGAGCTAGGGCAGGCCACGTGTTGAAAGGCCCCTAGTCTATAGTTTGAGCTCTCTACGCCATGCTTAAAACAGGCTTCTGGGCTACAGCAGCTGCATCTTGGTGGGTCCCTTTTCTTGTCTATGCTATAGGGTTTTGGGAGGACCCATTCGTACTTATTTTTGTCGTTTTCAGATTCCTGCTGAAGTCATGAGCTCACGCGGGGGAATTCAAGTCCCAGATTGTGGTCAATTTCGCAGGACTGGGCTTGGCTGAGGCAGAGATCTGTTTGTCCCAGGACTCCGGGCATCCAATCTCCGCTGCCCCTTTTGGACCTAAGAGCCATTTTGGAGGATGCTCTAAAATGGACTTAGGCCACATGGTTGGGCATAGATTCCAAAATGGGCACTTACAGTTCAAAGTTTCCCCTGTAAAACTCTTACAAAAATCTTTTAAAATTGAGCCTATCTGATACAAATAAACAGAGCTTACATATATATGTCCATGGTTTTTGGTCTCTGTGCTCTTGCCCTCACCCCCTTAGTAGCCATTGTCTTACAGCACCAGGTTCGAGGTCAACTTCCACTTTCCTCTCCCCTTCTACCTCACTGCTCCACTCCTGGACCCCCTCTAAGCACTGGGCTAGTCCCTCCCCTGCTCTGTTTTCTCTTTTAAATCTCTCTCAGGTAGAAAAGCAGCTAGGTTCCTTTTCTACTAATCATTCTGCTTCCTCAGTCAGTACCAGATATTAGGAAAGAGTTTTTTTTTTTTTTAAAAAGGTTGAGGATGGTCCCCAATCTCCTAAACGGTAGTTGGTGAAAATGGCCTTTAAAGTTTTTGATGCCCAAGAGGAATCAGCTGAGTCTTTGACAGACAAAGCTACCACAATCTACAGGTCCAGGCCTTAGCAGCTGCCCTAAGGTCACAGGAAGGGGCACAAGGAAAGCCAACCACAGGGCTCTATCAAGTGTGGCCTAAATGGTCACGTGGCATGATATTGCACTACACCTGCTCCAAGGTTGTGCCCTATCTGCTAGCAACCTGGACACTGGAAATCACAGTGCCCCCGTGCAGGCTTGTCCTCTATGCCAAGCCATGGAGGTCCGGCCTCATCACCATCGGCAAGTGAAACTGTGCCAGCCTTCAAACGTCTCAGCCTTGCAGAGGATTGACGCTGCCCAGACTTGATTTATCCCATAACCCTCTCCTAGCCTAGGACCATGCTACAAGTGGCGGATAAGTCCATTACTTTTATTTTCACTCGGGCCTTAAGTTTCCCTCACCAATTTCAGCTATGGGGGTAGACGGGACCTGTTCCTCCCCACTTAAAACTTTGCCACTGCCCTACCATCTTGCAGGACATTTTTTTTTCTCATTCTTTCTTAGTGATACAGGCTTGCCCAGCACATTTACTGGGTGGGGATATCCTTAGCTGCTTCCCCAAAGCTTTGTTATGCTTCTTGAAGCCCCTTTTAACCCCACCATCTCTTCTATTTTACAGGTTCACTCTTTCTGCCAGATGTGTGCCCAGGCCAACCCACAAGGAGCTCTCCACATACACCAGGTTCATGGACACCAACCAGGCAAAAATTGACAGGTTAATTTTACCCATATACCTACTCATAAAAAACTCTTATCTCTTAATACTTGTGGACACTTTTACAGGATGGATAGAACCATTTCCGGTCTCCAGGGAAACAAAAGATGTGATGACTCAAGTCATGGAGCTCATGGCAGAAGCTCTCAACATCTTTTGGAAAATGGGACTCATCAAACAACAACTAACCAAGCTCTCCACTGAATTCAGGCTCTCTTGGCCCTTGCCTCAAGGCCATCCCACGGTCCCCTATGGGCCTGAGCCCTTTTGAGTTGCTTTATGGCAGGCCCTTTCTCCTTAACCATCACCTCCAAGTTCAAACTCCTCCACTGGCGGGATACCTACCCTTCCTCTCCCTTTTAAGGTCCCTTCTCAGTTCCCATGGAGACAGTTGTCTCCCTGCCCCAACACCAGTGGGTCCTAATGCCCCTAAACCTGACCTGCTCTCACCAGAGGACAGAATACTCTTTAAACAGTTAACTCCTAGGTCTCTGGAGCCTCGATGGACAGGACCTCACATGGTAATCCTCACCACCTCCTTGGCTGCCAAGCTCTTGGGACACCCATGCTGGTACCATCTCTCCAGGTTCAAGCGGACACCTACTCAAGACACTTGGTCTGTCCAGAAGACAGGACCTTCCACCCTCCGGTTTTCCAGGATGCTGCAAAGGGCCTACCTGCTCCTCATTCTGGCACACTCACCTTTAGCGATAACAATTTTTTTCCTAGACACCTGCCTTCTCATCTCCCCCAAGGAATGATGCCTGCCTTCTCTAGAATGACAGTTCATGGGATGCCTTTCCAGCCACACCTCTCTCTAAACGTGGACACCTGGCTCTCCCCTTCCCCACACCGCCCCGTACCTGCAGGAAGTAGCCAGATTTGAGTCTACACTCTTTTTTTCCCCAAAGAGAGTCTAAATGTTTGTCATAATTACCATTCCAGTTTTCTGTCACCCCTATAGCCAAAGAGTCTGGAACGTTAGGTTGGGAGTGTAGGCCCCTGCCCCTTGCATCTATCCCAGCCCTCAGGCCTGGTCTGGACTCCAAATCCCAGCAGGCCAGGTCCTGACCCCTGCCTGGGGGTGGGGTTAGGACCACTCCCCAGGGTATTTAAGTGATCCCCCAAAAGAGGAAAACGTGGTCTCCTTTTCTTCCTCCCGGGGATTGCATTTCCGCGGCTTCCTGGTTTCCCCCTGGGGGCCACCCGAGAGTGCAGAACTCCCACTGAACCTGGATATTTTTTTTTAATTTGGCTTGTTTTGATTTGGCTTGATTGGGAATTTTTTGTGTCTTAACAACTATAACTATAAATTCTTCAACTCCTTTAAAGACTCCAGAAGGATATAATCCATAAGTAAAGAGGAGGTGGATTGTAAGCAACTTCCAAAACTCTTGAAATGACAGAGACATCTTGCTACCTGGACAGTTACCAAAGTTCTTATGTACCATTGGGGCATCCATCTTCAGCCTAGAGGCCCATAGCATTTAGCAGACTTTTTGAAGAAGCAGCAAATTTCAAAGACAGTTCAGCCTATATTGGCAGTTTGTCAGTCATTTTCTTCTGTGTCCCAAACAGTGTCATCTCTTCAGACCTCTTTTCAGGTACTTTCAACCTGGTCTACAAGCTGTGGCTGTGGAGGATATTGTGCATAGTGCAGAACACAGTACTATGTTATATATAATATTCCACAATGCCTAGAGGATGTTTATGAGGAATGGAAGGGGAGGGTGGTGGATGGGAAGCAGAGGGGGTACCAGTGAAGAGGTATGTAAAATAAGTGCAAAATTTTTAATTAAATGAAAAAAATAATCATAAAAATTATAAATGCTCAACTGATAGCTCAGACGTATTACTAACTAGCTCTTAAAACTTAAAACTTAAAATAGCCTCTTCCTGATATATCAATGAAATTCAGCTACAAAGAAATATTCTATCAGAACATGGTTTGATAGAAGGAATCAACTAGAAAACAAGTGTATTAATGCAGACTCAGAAAGCAAATTCTCTCTTCTCCTCTCTCATTAAATCTCCTAACTCCAAATCATCACATGTAAGAAGTAACCAGGAGTAATCACAGAACTCACATCTTGCCTTCCTAATGAAAACATAATGGAAAGTAAATCTTCTGCACAGGAATGGGCCAATAATAAAAGTTCTCAATATTTGAATGAGCTCCTTTTAAGCTGTTCATTTTTTAAAATTTTTGGAATAATTTCCAGAAAGTATTTATTTATGATATAAATTTTAAGTATATAAAAAATTTCACAACATTACTATCATTTAAAATAATTGTTTTTTTTTTTATAATTTTGCTGCAAAAGCTTTTTTTCATTACATTTGGTTCTTTTTATCTGGGTTTCTGTCCTGTATCTGCGACGCATCAGAGTGAAGCATCTTTGCCAGGGAAGTGTTATATTGGGCTTGGAGATGCAGAGGGTTGGAGTCTGTGGTGGTAGATCAAAGGCATGGCAGCAACAACTGAGAACTCACATGAAAATCTAAAATCAGCTGGGCATTGGTGGCACACACATTTAATGCCAGCACTCAGGAGGCAGAGGCATGTGGATCTCTGTGAGTTTGAGGCCAGCCTGGTCTACAAGAGCTAGTTCCAGGACAGGCTCCAAAAGCTACAGAGAAATCCTGCCTTGAAAAACCAAAAAAAAAAAAGAAAAGAAAAAGAAAAAAACACAGGAATTATTGCACATATTGCAATTGGTTTTCATTTTATATATAGAAAGTATTAGGAGTTAAATTACATATTTACACATTTCATAATCTCTTTTGTTCCATTTTAATTTTTTATTTCTTAATTATATCATTACTCCTATGAATATTTTATTTTCTTATGCATTGGTCTATCTCTCTCTCTCTGTATGTGTGTATGTGTGTGTGTTTATTAAGAAGCCTATGTGATTGCTAGAAGACAGCTTTGGAAATTAATACACTATTGCAGATAATAACATTTACTGGCAAGAATCATTACGAGCTGATACATCTCATGTTCCCAGAACATTCATTACCCACAAGAGAAGCAAATTTACCAACACAGCATTACAGAGTTACTACTGATGTTTGTTCTACACACTACTTCTTTTCACTGTGAGATCACAATGGACTTCAGCAAGGACTTAAAACACAGAAATTCTGGAACACACTACTAAAAATTAAAGGACAAACACACTTAAGTTTCATTCATTCTAAACACTTTGAATACTTTTCCACATTTATTCTAAATAAAGGTTCTCACCAGTTAAAAAAGTTATTGAGTATAATAGGAAATGCGGTTGGTAAAAGATTTTTCACATAGTCATACATGTAAAGTCTGTCTCCAGAGTGAATTCTTTTTTCCCCCCAGAGTGAATTCTTTAGAACATCATGGCATCAGAAACTCCTGAAGACTTGGAACAATACTCAAATGTATATATTCATTACAATTTTTCCCAGGATAGATCTGTGCATGAGGATTACAGAAACTGGATGTGCTGAAGACTTTCCCACAATACAGACACTGTGTGAGATCTTTATGCTTGTTAAAATGACAAGAACAAAGAAATAGTTTAGATACCATGTTTATATACAAAACGTTTCTATCCAGTGGAATGGTTATACTCTTATACTAAGTGAATCTAGTAAAGGCTTTCTGACAGTGGTTACACACATTAGGCTACTGACTAGTGTGAAGAGTTTCAGACCTGTTACGATCACAAGAGCAGCTGAAGGCTTTTCCACAATTCTTATGTGCATAAGGCTTTACCTTCAAGTCAACTATTTTATTTATGCCTGTTAACATCAATAGAATGAACAGTTTCCACATCTTTTACACACAAAGAGTTTTTCCTCTAGTGTGTTTTTTTTTTCATGCAAATCACGAGAAGTTGAAGTGTTGAAAGTTTTCCTGTAATGTATACATGTAAAAGCCTTCTCTCCAATTCGAACCCTTTCTTGGATGTTCAGCTGACTGGAGTGGGTAAATGCTTTTCTACAATGCGTACATGCATAGCACTTCCCTTCAGTATGCTCTCTTTCATGAACCTTCATGAATAGAAATTGGTGAGGGGTTTTACACAATGCTTACATGAATAAGGCTTCTCTATAGTGTGACTTCATTCATGTATGTTATGACTACTGAGGTCACTGAAGGCTTTTCCAAGATGTTTACATGCTCAAGACATTTCTCCCATGTGAATCCTTCCATGACTGCTCAGGTGACTGGAACAAGAAAACACCTTTTCACACTGCTTAAATATATATGACTTCAATGTGAACTCTTTTCATGAGGCTTACAGGAAGTGAAATTGGTGAAGGTTTTTTCACAATGCCTACATGAATAAGGTTTCTCTGCAATGTGACTCCTTCCAAGTCTGTTACAACTACTGGGCTTGTTGAATGATTTTCCACAATGCTTACATAATAAGGCTTTTTCTCCAGTGTGAATTATTCCGTGGATGTTCAGATGACTATGCCAGGAAAACGTTTTTTTTTTTTTTTTTTTTTTTTCACAATGCTTGCATGTATGAGTCTTCTGCTTCCTGTAGTGTGGCTCCTTTTGTGTTTGTTACACCTACTGAGGTTGTTGAAGGCTTTGCCACAATGCTCATGTACAAGGTTTCTCTGCAGTGTGGCTCCTGTTATGTCTGCTACAACTACCGGGGTGGTTGAAGGCTTTTCCACAATGCTTACATGTATAATGACTCTCTGTCATGTATACCCTTTCACGAATGTTACAAGTACTAGAACAAGTGAACGATTTTCCACAACTTACATGCATAAGGTTTCTCTGCAGTATGAATTCTTTCATGAATGTTACAAAATGCAGAACTGGTAAAGTTTTTCCACAATGCTTGCAGGCTTAAGGTTTCTCTGCAGTGTGGATTCTTTCATGTCTGTTACAACCACTGGGGTCATTGAAAACTTTTCCACAATACTTACATGCATAAGGCTTTTTTCCAGTGTGAATTATTTCATGGATATTCAGATCACTGGAAGAGAAAAAGGCTTTCCCACAATGCTTGCATATATAATGCCTCTCTGCCGTATGCATTCTTTCATGAAGGTTACAATACACAGAACTGCTTAAGTTTTTTGCAAAGTGCTTTCAGGCATAAGGCTGTTGTCCAATGTAATTGTTTTCATGACTGTTATAAACACTGAATTTGGTGAAGGATTTTCTAAAATGTATAGAAGCATATGGCTTCTCTACTTTGTGAGTTACTTTTATCTCTCAAAACATGTTACATATTTAAATGTTTTGCCACATTGCCTACAAATGTACCTTTTCTCTTCAATATGACTTTTTTCGTGGTTGGTAACATCACTGGAATCAATGAAGGATTCTTCCCAGACATTACATACAAATTGTTTCACTTCTTTAATGGATTCCTTCATCATTCTGGCCATACGGGATTCTTACTAAGACATCCTCATTGAGTTTATTTTCAGTATGAGTTCTCTCCTGAGGCTGATCAAAACAGAGACTACTACAGGCTTCATTACATTGTTGATTTTTACAGGGTTTCTCTTTAGGAGAAGTTTCAAGTACCTGAAGTGATTAAGAATAACTGATATCTTTCCAATGTTTCTGATGTATAAAAGTTTTTGCTACAACTCTTTTATACAGCGGTGGTTTCCCTCTAGATTTTTTTTCTCTTAGATACTCATGTAAAGATAAATTACCAATAATGTGTCTTACATGCAATGGAGTCTCATGAGCTCTTATTCTGGAATGCATGTCTTTATTGATCATACTGTCTGGAAAGGGTTGCTGGTTTTTATCACAGTCATTTTGGCATTCATATCATTGGTCTTTCACAATCCCCTGATATCTGCAAAAAATAAAAAAATAACAATAAAAAAGAGAGGAAAGAAATACTGTAGCCAAGAGAAATATTGTAGGCTGGCCTGTGTGGAACACAACTATACTATCTCAGAGGGAAGAGAATAATGGTATCAATGTGAAGAACATTATGTATGACATGGAAAGACACAGCCATGTATAAAGAAGTAGAGGACTGCCATTATTTTTCTCAGAATTTTTTTTTTTTTTTTTTTTTTTTTTTGT
>NW_026068137.1:65039-77677 GCF_014885135.2 Alexandromys fortis | reverse complement strand
CAATCTCTCTCTCTCTCTCTCTCTTTTTTTTTTTTGGTTTTACGAGACAGGGTTTCTCTGTGGCTTTGGAGCCTTTCCTGGCACTAGCTCTGTAGACCAGGCTGGTCTCGAACTCACAGAGATCCTCCTGCCTCTGCCTCCCGAGTGCTGGGATTAAAGGCGTGCGCCACCATCGCCCTGCTGTCAATCTCTTTCTTAAAAAGGGGGTGGGGTGGGATATGATATAGAAATAAATACTTTTTTGTGGGTTTTTTTTTTTTTCGAGACAGGATTTCTCTGTAACTTTGGAGCCTGTCCTGGCACTAGCTCTTGTAGACCAGGCTGGCCTAGAATTCACAGAGATCTGCCTGCCTCTGCCTCCCAAGTGCTGGGATTAAAGGCATATGCCACCACCGCCAGGCTGAAGTAAATACTTTACATTGGTATGAACTTGGGTTTATTGATACAAATTTAAGGTCAATTTTTTTATTATAGTTCTACTGTTGCTTAAATTATTAGATTTATACAGCTCATTTTAAAATGCAATGCATAATTAAAAATTAAGCTTAATAGTCATTTATAATTGTGGAACCCTCACCCCTTATTCTCAAAGGGGCAAGAAGAAATTTCCTAGCAGAGTGTTTTCCCTGGAAGATAGTGGTCTTCCCCTCTCCCACCTGGGAGATTCTGAACACAAGGTCACTGAGCTCAGCCCAGCCAGCCACCTGGTACAGGCTGATAAAGATGGCCTAACTCAGGAACAGGGGCCTTGCTCTAAAAACAAGAAAAAAGCTGACTTAACAGAATGGGAGGGAACAAAAGTCCTTGCATCCGAGCCAAAGCAGCTTCAAAGATTCTCTTTGTAGTTATGCCTTTAAAAGCTCACCCCACAGAGGAGATACAACTCCTCTCTACCTCATTGTAATGAGGACGGAGATGAGTTCCAAACATGTTTGTATTATGCTGATTAAACCTTGCTTATTACAGTCTGGGCCTCTCTGGTGGTCTCTTTCTTTGGTGGTTTTAATCTGGGCACAACAATAACATTCAAACTTATAATCATGTAAGTTATGTTTCCTAGATATACAGAGGTATATTTCAGTTAGATAATCTTCAACGCTTCAAAGTCCTACAGCATATGGCATTTAAAGGGTTTTAAGAACTTAGATTGTTCTCCACAGTGAGACACATCTGCTCTGGCAGCACTAATTCCTTCAGAGAAGTTGATGGGCACTGAAGAGACTGGGTACAGAAATTGCCTTCAATGTGACAAGGCCCTAGCCATTTGAGCAAGAAACTGCTCTAGCCTGCACTGTTTGATGGCATGCTGTATAAACTGGACATACAGAACTCACAGAAAATGACAGCTGAACTTGCCTAAAGAAAGTGAGACAGTCCTTCAGGGTTCCTGCTTCATGAAACAGTCTGCCAGACATTCTGCAGAACACAGAAGAAAGTGACTGACAAACTGCCAATATAGGTGAAATAGTCATTCAGATTTCTTGCTTCGTGAAAAAGTCTGCCAGATACTATGGGACTGTAGGCTGAAGATGGATGCCCCAAACACTAAAGAAGAACTTTGGGTGACTGTTCAGGTAGCAAGATGTCTCTATCAATTCAAGAGTTTTGGAACTTGCTTACAGTGCACTTCCTGCTTACTTAGGCCAAGAATTAGCCATGCAGGTCACCAGTATAGTCAACCTAGTAGGCAAGCCTCTTTGTCACCCTTCCTTTGATGGCCACTGTACCATCGGGCTCCCTAGGACACCCCATTCACCCCCACCACAGGACTTCCTCTCAAGATCCAGCCTTCATGTTTCTACTCTCAGTTTTTTATTGTTGTAGAAATCATTATTTCACTGTCCTTTAGTTTTTAACAAGGTGATTCCATCTTCAACATAGAAGTTGGGTTTAGTACCTTGGCATTATTCAGAATGGAATCATTTCCAACGTCAAACTGAGACTCGATACCCATAAAAAATGCTTTCGTTCTATTTGTTTTCTAATTAGAACTGTTTACTTACTATTTCATGCATTCTGAGCATATCATTGAAATCCTGCAACACAGCCTCCTCCAGTGCTGAGGGGACCTAAGAAAGGGCAGACCAAGGAAAACTCCCAAATACTCAATCAGCCACAGCAAAGATTGGACCAAGACGCCAAGACTCTGCTGGCCTCATTTGAAGGAAGAGATGGGTAGGAACCAATGCAAGAATTCCTCCAACATCCTGAAAACCAGCATGGTAACACCAGAATCCAGCGAACACGCAACAGGAAGACTTAAACTTCCTAACCCAGAAGAAGAAGAAGGAAACGACTTTAACTGTAACCTTACGAAAATGATGGAGACCTTTAAACAGGAAATGAAAAACTCCCTTAAAGAAATGGAAGAGAAGACAAACAAAAAGTTAGAAGAAATTAATAAATCCTTAAAAGATACCCAAGAAAACCAAGAAAAAAAAATAAAACAGGTAAAGGAAACAGTTTAAGACTTGAAGAACAAAGTGGAGGAAATAAAACACAAACCGGGGGAAGGCTGGATATGGAAAATCTGGAAAAACAAACAGGAACTACAGAGACAAGTATAACCAACAGAACAAGAGATAGAAAAAAGAATCTCAGGCACTGAGAATACAATAGAGGAAATAGACTCATTGATCAAAGAAAACATTAAATTCAACAAATTCTTAACACAAAACATTCAGGAAATCTAAGACACCATGAAAAGACCAAACCTAATAATGAGGGTAGAAGAAGGAAAAGAACGCCAGCTCAAAGGCACAGAAAATATATTTAACAAAATTATAGAAAACTTTTCCAACCTAAAGAAGGATATCCCTATGAAAGTACAAGAAGCTTACAGAATATTAAATAGACTGGATCAAAAAAAATCCCCTGGCCATATAATAATCAAAACACAAAACATACAGAATAAAGAAAAAATATTAAGAGCTGCAAAGGAAAAAGGTCAAGTAACGTATGAAGGTAAACCTATCAAAATTACACCTGACTTCTCAATGGAAAGCAAGAAGGTCTTGGATAGATGTGCTGCATACACTAAGAGACTATGGATGCAAGCCCAAAGTATTATACCCAGCAAAGCTTTCTTTCACCATCAATGGAGAAAACAAGATATTCCATGACAAAAAAAAAAAACAGATTTAAACAGTATGTACTCACAATCCCAACCTTACAGAAAGTACTAGAAGGAAAATATCAACCAAAGGAAGCTAATGACACCCACAATAACAGAGACATCTGATAACCCTCCACCAACACAATTCAAAGAAAGGAAACAAACATTACCACCAAAAAATAACCAGAGTTAACAACCACTGGTCATTAATATTGCTTAATATCAATAGACTCAATTCACATATAAAAAGGCACAGGTTAAGAGAATGGATATGAAAACAGGATCCAGCATTCTGCTGTTTGCAAGAAACACACCTCAACCTCAAAGACAGACACTACCTCAGTTTAAAGGGTTTAGAAAAGGTTTTCCAATCAAACGGACTTAAGAAACAAGTGGGTGTGGCTATCCTAATATCTAACAAAATTGATTTCAAACTAAAATCAAACAGAAGATATGGAGAAGGACACTTGATACTCATAACAGGAACAATTCATCAAGATGAAGTCTCAGTCCTGAATATCTATGCCCCTAATATAAAAGCACACACTTATGCAAAAGAAACATTACTAAAACTCAAATCATACATCAAAACCCACACAATAACATTAGGAAATTTCAACACTCCTCTTTTGCCAATGGACAGGTCAACTAGACAGAAACTTAACAGAGAAATAAGAGAACAGATGTAATGAATCAGATGGACTTAATCTATAAAACATTCCACCAAAACAGGAAAGAATATACCTTCTTCACAGCACCTCATGGAACCTTCTCTAAAATTGATCACACTCGGTAATAAAGCAAACCTCAACAAATACAAAACAAATGGGAGTAACCTCCTGTGTCTTATCAGATCACCATGGAGTAAAGTTAGAATTTAACAACAATACTACTCCCAGAAAGCCTACAAATGCATGAAAACTGAACTGTCAACTACTGCACTACCCCTGGGTCAGGGAAGAAATAAAGAAAGAAATTAAAGTCTTCCTGGAATTCAACAAAAATGAAGAAACAACATATCCAAACCTATGGGACACTATGAAAGCAGTGTTAAGGGGAAAGTTCATAGCACTAAGTGGCTGCATAAAGAAAACGGAGGAAGCTCACATTAGCAACTTAACAGCACACCTGAAAGCTCTAGGAAAAAAAAAAGCAGACTCACCCAGGAGAAGAAGAAGACTGGAAATGATCAAATTGAGGGCTAAATCAACAAAATAGAAACACAGAAAACAATACAAACAATCAATGAAACAAAGAGCTGGTTCTTTGAGAAAATAAACAAGATTGACAAACCCTTATCCAAACTAATCAAAAGATGGAGAAAGAACACCCAAATTAACAAAATCAGAAATGAAAAGAGGGACATAACATCAGACACTGAGAAAATTCAGAGAATCATTAGGTCTTACTACAAAAGCCTGTACTCCACAAAATTGGGAAATGTAAAAGAAATGGACAATTTTTTAGATAGACACCATATACCAAAATTAAATCAAGACCGGTTGAGCAATTTAAATAGACCCATGAGTCACGAGGAAATAGAAGCTGTGATCAAAAACCTCATAACCAAAAAAAGCCCAGGACCAGATGGTTTTAGTGCAGAATTCTACCAGAACTTCCAAGAAGGGCTAATACCTATACTCCTTAATGTGTTCCACATAATAGGAACAGAAGAGTCATTGCCACACTCTTTTTATGAAGCTACAGTCACCCTGATACCAAAACCACACAAGAAAGAGAATTACAGACCAATCTCACTCATGAAAATCAGTGTAAAAATTCTCAATTAAATACTGGCAAACCAAATCCAAGAGTGCATCAAAAAAAAAATTATCCAATATGATCAATTAGGCTTCATCCCAGAGATGCAGGGCTGGTTCAACATATGAAAAGCTATCAATGTAATCCATCATATAAATAAACTGAAAGGAAAAAAAAAAACATATGATCATTTCATTAGATGCCAAAAAAAATTGACAAAATTTAACACCCCTTTATGCTGAAGGTATTGAAGAGATTAGGGATACAAGGATCATATCTAAATATAATAAAAGCAATATACAGCAAGCCGACAGATAATATTAAATTAAATGGAGAGAAACTCAAAGCGATTCCACTAAAATCAGAATAAGACAAAACTGTTCATGCTCTCCATATCTCTTCAACAAAAGACAAGATCTTGGAAGCAGACAAGATCGCCAGGCAAAAGTTTGGAGCATGGAGGTAGGGAGGGTAGAGGGAAGGAGAGTGGGAGAGAGAGGGGGGAAAATGGGAGGGTCGGGGAGAGCTTGGGGGAATGTGATGGTTGAGATGGAGGAAGGAAGAATATGGGGGCAGGGAAGGAGTTATCTTAACTGAGGGAGCCATTTTAGGGTTGGCAAGAAGGTTGGCTCTAGAGGGGTTCCCAGGAGTCCACCAGGATAACCCCAGCTAGGACCCTGGGCAGTGGAGGAGAGGGTGCCTGAACTGGCCTTGTCCCATAGTCAGACTGATGACCATCTTGAATATCACCATAGAACCTTCCTCCTGCAATGGATGGAGATAGAGACAGAGACCTACATCTGAGCACTGGACTGAGCTTCCAAAGTTCAGCTGAAGAGAGGAAGGAGAGAGAATATGAGCAAGGAAGTCAGGACCACTAGGGGTTGGTTCATCCACTGAGACAGTGTGCCTGAGCTAATGGGAGCTCACCAACTCCAGCTGGACTGGAAATGAACGAGTATGGGAGCAAACTGGACCCTCTGAATGTGGTTGACAACTGGGGTAGACTGAGAAGCCAATGATAATGGCACTGGGATTTGTCTCTACTGCATGTACTGGCTTTTTGGGATCCTATTCTCTTTGGATGCATACCCTCCTTAGCCTGGATGTGGAGGGGGGGGGCTTGGACTACTCACAGGGCAGGGTGCTTTGCCCTCTCTTCGGATTTGAGGGGGGTCGGGGGAAGAGTAGGGGGGGCAGGAGGGAAGTGGGAGGAGGGGAGGAAGTGGGAATTGTGATTGGTATTACTCATAAAGTAATAAAAAAAAAGGGAAAAAAGTCTTCGAACAGGGCAGGGAACTGACAGGGATATTCTGGCCCCCCCAAATCAGCGTAGATCAGGTCGTAAGGACTCTAGAGCCAACAATTCCAGAGGTGCACGCTGGAGCCTTTGGGGACAGTGCAATGTGTGAGCGACCCACCATTCCCGCCGCACAGTCAGGTGGCCCTCAAGGACCTGGAGTCATGCTGCCCCGATCTGAAAGACTCTAGGGACTTCCATGTAGCCCAGATCTAGAGGCCAGGGCATGCTTGGGTTCCCCAGATCTCAAGGAATGCCACATGAGCGAGAAGAATCTCACAAATTTGAGGACACTCCCAAAAGTACCCGTAGCGGGAAGCCAGCAGGGGAGCCGCTGAGGTGATCCGAGTCCCCCAAATCGTTAAGAATGCCCAGCAGGGATAACCGCTGGTGGTCCGGAAGTAGGGGAATATGGTGGCCTCCCTGAGTATTCAGAGGTGTCCTAGCAGAACAGGGGGCACGAGGAGGTCACTTACGCTGCTGTTCTCGCCTGTCCAGTGCACCATTGCCTGGTTGTGTGTCGCATCCTCCTTGTGCACGAACGACGTGCTGATGAGCGAGACCTGCAAGCGCGAGGCAGAAATGGCCACCGGCGCCGCCAGCGCCCAGCGCCCCTGGCCCGGAACTAGGACGCCATCTGCGCTGGGACCAGAAGCAAGACCTGGACCAGGACGCGGAGCGCTGGGCTCTGATCCTCGTGTCTGGGGATCCTCGCGATCGCAGGATTTCGGGCCTCCCGCATACAGCAGCCGGGTGACCTGCACGCTGGGACCCAGGCTCCCGGACTCGGGAGAGTGCCCCGCCGCCCCGCTGGCAGCCACCAGCATTAGCAGCAGCAGCGGCAGTGGCAGTGGCAGAGGCCACAAGCGCGGCCAGCGCGGCGGCGGCGGAGCATGGGAGCTCGGGGCCGGCACGGTGAGGCCAGGACGCTTCGGGGCGCCTGGTGTTTCCCGGTGCGCCATGGTCGCTGGTTAGCAGCGGCGGTACGGTGTGGGTGACACCGCGGCCTGGAAAGCGGGAGGGCGTTGGGAGCTGGAGCTAGAGCGCACAGAAAGAAACCAGGAGAAATGGAGTGCGGGAGGAGGGGTCTCAAAGCCGCCACGCAGCCAATGGAACACCGCCACCTGACGGCTGCGCGCGAGCCACCACAGCTTTGGGCCGGGCCAGACTAGGATGTCCTGAGCACAGTCACACCTCCAAGACCCCTTTCCTTCCCTCACAGTGACTCCCAAGCTCACCCTAGATCCTCCTCTTCCCCCCTCTTTCCATTCTCCCTGCCTTTCTCGGGAGGTTATGGAGCCTCTACATTTGGCCAGCCAGAGTTCCAGGCACTTGGGGCACAACGGGATGCAACAAAGGAAGACACGCCACACCCAAGTAGCCTGGTTAGAGGCCAAACAATTCCAGGGCTCCCCATCAGCAAAAGTGGTGAGAGCGCCTCCTCTGGTCGCTTTTGGAGAGGTTCAGGAGGATACCTTGAGAGTCATGAAAACCAGAGATGCTCCAAGCAGTTAAGGACTGTGCAGGAACCTTGGGGTGTCACCTCAAGACCAACGCAGTATTTCAGACACGGGCTTTATCTCCTACCCCCAGGGGAAGCCCCTAAACAGAAGAACAAACCTGTGTAGGGGTATCCAGACGGGCTTTTGAGAGGTTGACCTGCCAAACAAGCTCTTACTTGTCATTGACTACTATCCCTTGAAGAGCATTCATTACTGGAGAGATTCCAGGTTTGGGGGACTAGACGGTAGCGTTTTGAATTACAAATAACCAGGCATAAATAACATACTGTGGAGGACTACAAGAAGAAAGGCTAAGAGCTATTAATATTTGAAAAGTCACCTTAGTTGTTATCTGCTGATGTTGAATCTGCTGCATGAGACATTTAAAGACATTAAGGATTAACAATACCACCCAACTAGATAAGGTATATGTGACCATTTATGAGGGATCCTATAGCCCTTTTATATTATTCCAAACCTTTTCAAAAAATGAGTAGTTGAAGTACACAACTTCTGCCCTTAATAAGCCAGTGAGAGCAAGAATGATGAATACATGCATTATCCATATTGGGTTATTCCCTCCTTAGTAGAAGTATGCTAATTCATGCCTGGGTTTACATCTCTTACTGGAACTCATATTGGCCTTTGTGGCAGTCTAAGGAAAAACACAAGCATTCCCTTCTCTCATGGTTTAGTAGGGAGCTGGCATCTGCCAGTAGAGGGAGATAGGATCTCTCCATCTGAACAGGTGCATTGGTGTGATCCCTCACAGGGATACACAGTGCTTCTTAGCTGGGCTGAACCCCTTGCCATCAAAGCTGAGAAAGTTCATATGGAAAAGGACCTCTGTTAAAGCCAGATGAGGATCTCTTCTAGCCTCTGGTGAGAGTCCTAGTGAACAGCTTATTAAGAGCTCTGTTGGTCCTCTCCACAATGGCTTATCCATGTGGATTGCAGGTGATGCCAGTGGTATGGGAAAACTTCCAAGAGCTTAGAAAGTCATTGAATTATTGAGAGGCACAGGCAGGGCCATCATGGACCTCAAGGTTATCAAAGAAAACTCTATCGTCAGTAGTTAGGACAACACCCATATTCTCCAGGATGTTTCTGCCCCAGAGGTTTCTATGTACCACAGAAATGATAAGGTGAATGGCTTCCTTGTTGCCATCAAGGTCTCTTCAATGGATGGGATTGGTGGAAACTTTTGAATCTTGCTGGCTTCCTACTTCACTAAAGGGAGGCACAGGTCTAAATTTCCAATGGGGGAAGTGGAGTGCTTCCATTTGTTTATATGGTAACATCACACTCATGTTCACCAAGCCTGTGAGAGCTTGTTCAAAAAATAGACAAGTTAACATTGGGTATCATGAAAAAATGAGCAATGTCCAATTGATTTTTAGATTACCTTAGTGGTGCAGCGAGGAGTGCCCTGCCTAGAGTTTAAAGGGGCAGGTACTCCAGCAGATTGTGATGTGCAATCCTTTGCCAATGAAATCTGTTATTGCATCTGGTGCATCATGTGCTAGGTTTTGCCCTGGGACAGTCATTCCATAGATGGCCTGGTTTGCTGCATCCCCAGCAAGATCTCTCTACTTGAGGAGCCTTGGACGTGTTGTGGACATGCAGCCTGTCTACAAGGAGAGCATCCAGGGAAGTGGTAAGGACAGCCATGGGACCACTACTGGGGTCAAGATCTCTTGTGGCCAATACCCACTTGTGAAAGTCCTTATTGCAGACCACTGTGACTGCATTATGGGCTGGACATTCCCAAACCATGATTGATGGATGGGATGAAAAAAGTTCCTTATCCAGTGGTCATGTCAAGGGTCACTGGAACATTAATTAAGAATTTGAGGTTTCTCTCAATCCTTGTAAACTGATTTTAAGCTAAGAAACATGACCAGTCCTTGCACAACATTGAGAACAGTATAGAACCCAAAGTAAATCTGTACTTGAATTGTTCATTGAGTGATGACCTGTCCATTAGTCATGGATTGGCCTTCTAGCCTGTTACCACCATTTTTCTAACCTGGCCTTCAGAGCTCTTAACATATGTAGGCTGTGGGACTCTTCAGCATAGTTCTGCAATCTTATTCAAAGGCCAGGGAAACATTTTATTGATTTTTTTAACATGTGTCAATGAGGAAGTAGAGTGGAGAGTAGACCTGTTAGGGAAATGTTAATCAAACAGTTTGAGGACAAGGCTGTAAAGCAGCTTTATCCATGTCTATCTTGTCCTTAGGAATAATTCTATTACAAACTGACCATGAGTTTAACATTTGAGTCACAAAAGGGGAATTTATACCATGTAATAGTATCGCTTCCTGCTGGCATAACTGGATATCAACATGTAGAAAAATGAAAATAGACCCATATCTATTGCCATGCACAAAACTCAAGTCCAAATAGATCAAAAACCTCAACATAAAGCCAGCCACACTGAACCTTATAGAAGAGAAAGTGGGAAGTACACTTGAATGCATTGGCACAGGGAACCATTTCCTAAATAGAACCCCAGAAGCACAGACACTGAGAGAAACAATTAATAAATGGGACCTCCTGAAACTTAAAAGCTTCTATAAAGCAAAGGACATGGTCAACAAGACAAAACCATAGCCTAAAGAATGGTAAAAGATCTTCACTAACCCCACATCAAACAAAGGTCTGATCTCTAAAATATACAAAGAACTCAAGAAATTGGATACCAAAAGATCACATAATTCAATAAAATTGGAAGACCTAAACAGAGAACCCTCAGCAGAGGAATCTAAAATGGCTGAAAGACACTTAAGGAAATGTTCAACATCCTTAGTCATCAGAGAAATATAACTATGACAATGAACACCTGATTTTTGACATGGATGGAGGCAAAAATTGTACAATGGATTAAAAAAAAGCATGTTCAACAAATGGTGCTGGCATAACTAGATATCAACATGTAGAGGGATGTACGTAGATCCATATCATCCCCATGAGCAAAACCAATATCCAAATGGATCAAAGACCTCAGCATGAATTCAGTTATACTGAACAGTATAGAAGAGACAGTCACAAGTAGCCTTGAACACATGAAAACAGGAGATTCCCTTCCTAAATATTACAGTAGTAGCACAGACACTGAGAACAATGAATAAATGAGACCTCCTGAAACTGAGATGCTTCTGTAAGGCAAGGGACATGGTGAATAAGACAAAAGACAGTGAAGAGAATGAGAAAATGTCTTCACCAACCCTGTATATGATAAAGGGTTAATCTCCAAAATATGTAAAGAATTCAAGACACTAGACATCAAAATACCAAATAATCCAACTAAATATGGGATACAGATCTAATCAAAAAATTCTTAACTGAAGAATTCCAAATGACCAAAAGACACTTATGGAATTATTCAACATCCTGAGCCATCAGGGAAATGCAAACCAAATACTTTTATATATACCATCTTACAGCTGTCAGAATGGCTAAGATCATAAACACTGGTAACAGTTCATGCTGGAGAGGATGTAAAGAGAACACTTCTCCACTGCTGATGGGAGTGTGAACTTGTACAGCACTTTGGAAATCTGTATGGTGGTTTTTCAGAAAATTGGTAATCAATATACATTAAGACCTCACAATATAACCTTTGGGCCTATGTCCAAAGGATGCATATTCATACCACAAAGATATTTGCTCGACTATGTTCATAGACCTAGAAAGATACCATACGATGTGGATGTTAAACATAAGGCAAAGGATAATCAGATTATAATTTACAACCTCAATCAAATTAGATAAAAAAAACACAAGAGGGATATACATGGAGAGTCCCAGGAAAGGAAAATAGTTAAGATCTACTTACTAGACATGGAAGGGAAAAAAGGGGAAGGAATGGGGGATGGCCATATGAGGACTTGAGATGGCTGAGTTGGGGGAGCGATGGAGAGAGGGAGCAATGGAAGTTATCTTGATAGAGCAAGCCATTATGAGGTGAGGGAGAAACCAGGTATTAGGGAAATTGCCAGGAATTCACAAAAATGACCCAAGCTAAGACTCCTAGAAATAGTGGAGAGGGTACTTGAACTGACCTTCACCTATAATCCAATTGGCGACTACCATAATTGTCATCATTGAAACTGCACCCACTAACAATGGAAGCAGAAGCACAGACCCAGAGTGGAGCACTTGGCTGAGCTCCTGGAGATTAGTCAAAGAGGAGGATGGATCATCTGAGCAAGGGGCAACAAGATCATCACTGAGAACACCACAAAGACAGGTGACCCAACTAGTCGTAGCTCATGGACTCAAGATTGACAGTTAGGGATACTACATGGGACCAAACTAAGTCTTCTGAATGTGGGTGACAGTTGTGTCTTGTTCTGTTTAGGGACTTATCCCGGGTACATGAGAGGGCCTTTTGTAGCCCATTCCCTATGGTGGAACAACTTGCTCAGACTTATATAGGGAGACGGTCTTGGTCCTGTCTCAAATGGTATACCAGACATTGTTTTCTCCCAAAGGGAGGCTTACAAACTCTGAGGAGTTGATGGGGAATGGGATGGGCAGAGGTCGGTGGTGGAAAAAGGGAAGAAGTGGGCACTGGAAATGGTATGTAACATGAAAAAACATTAAAAAAAGATTGATTTGCATTTCCCTGATCACTAAGGAGGTTGAGCATATCCTTAAGTGTCTTTTAGCCATTTGAATTTCATCTGTTGAAAATTCTCTGTTCAGGTCAGTGCCCCATTTTTTAATTGGGTTAATTAGCATTTTAACATCTAGTTTCTTGAGTTCTTTATATATTTTGGAGATCAGACCTTTGTCTGTTGCGGGGGTGGTGAAGATCTTCTCCCAGTCAGTGGGTTGCCTTTTTGTCTTAGTGACAGTGTCCTTTGCTTTGCAGAAGCTTCTCAGTTTCAGTAGGTCCCATTTATTCAATGTTGCCCTTAATGTCTGTGCTGCTGGGGTTATACATAGGAAG
>NW_026068137.1:40252-63164 GCF_014885135.2 Alexandromys fortis | reverse complement strand
GGGGGGGGGAAAGGGGGGGGGGGGAGGGAAATGGGAGGCGGGGAGGAGGCGGAAATCTTTTTTTTTCAATAAAAAAATTATATTTAAAAAAAATTAAAAAAAAAAGATTGAGGATGAACAGATACATTTATCCATCGATTAAATCACTCTAAATTTAGAAAGTCTCTGAATCTACATCCCCCTCCTCAAACTGTAAGTAGAAAAAAGAACAAAGAGGGGCTTTACAAATGTTCCTTCTCAATTGAACTGGTATTTGATGATTTTAAATGCTCCGACAATATTGTTGAATATTCTGTGATGTAGTATACTTCTATGAATTACTATGTATTTTTTTTGTATTTTGTTCCTGTAATAAGTATCATGAATAAAGGCAACTGAGTGCAAGGAAGTATTCATTTAACTTATTGTTTCAGGTCACAAACTGTCATTGATGGAAGCCATGGCAGGAAGTATGGATTAACTGATGATTGGTTAATATTCTTATACAAGCCAGAATCAAGTTGACAATAAAAATGTATCAGTACATTATCAGAGCTAACAGATTGTGTTTTCTGAAGTCTAGAAGAAACATTGAATGCCTTTAACCTGCAATCAAAGGGATTGATGTACCACCATGTACCACCATGAGCCTTGGGGGCCATTCTTAATCAAACCACAAAAAGAGTTAAAAATTGACGAGGGATTTTGACTGCTTCTCTCACTGAGAAACTTTCTATGAAAGTCAGAATAAATGAAGGTGGGTTTGAGTTTTATCTCGAGCTCAAATGTTTCACCCTGGATTCAAAATGTGCAATGGTTTCAGTTAATATGACTCACATTCAGCCTCACAAAGATAGCCCAAAGGAAAAAAAAATACCCTAAATTTCTGAGAGAATTAAATAACTATCATGGACAACTCAAATGAAGATTTATTCTGCCTGATATTGGTGCTTTGTTTTTTATGAATGTGAGGTTCTTTGGTTTAGGAACTGTCAAGCCAAATGGTATAACTTCATACATATACACATATACCTACGTATGTATAAATTTATGTGTGTACACACTATATGTCACAATTATAATGCAGACAGAGTTTTTGTTTCCAATAAGCCCACTCCTAAATAACCAAAGACACTTTTAAATTTTAAATTCGTGGCTTATAACTCAGGCTTATTAGTAGCTAGCTCTTACAACACATTTCTGCCACACCAGGGCAGCTAGCATAAAATCCTAGCAAAGGATGTCAGGATTAAGGAAAAGACACTTTGGATATTGCAGAATTACAAGCCTTTATTGTACATCACCAAGGGAGGTTTACACCTAACCCAAACAGGTTGGCCAACAGGATGGACACCTCATCACCAGATCCTTGGGTTAGGGGCCAAAACAATGTGTACTCAGGAAGCAGGGTTGGTAAACAACTCTGAGAGCAGGAAACTTGCAAGTTTCTCAGAAACTAAGAACAAGGACAAGAACGTTCACCTACAGGGGAGGTGAGTAGGTAGGACAGAACTCCATTAGGATCCAACACATTTCTCTTAATTTATATATTGCCATATGGCTCATGGCTTTACCTCTCCCTTAGCATGTGTCACTCCCTCTGTATCTCCTGGTGACTCTCTGACTCCACCTTTCTCCCCAGTGTCCGTAGTTTGGTTTTTCTACCTATATATCCAACCTCACTACTGGCCAATCAAGTTTCTACTAAACCAAATTGAGTGAAAAATTATCACAATGTACAGCATCTCTCATTTTTTTTTGTCTCATCAAAAAGATTTTAACTTGGGAGCTGGAGAGATGGCTCAGTGGTTAAGAGCATTGCCTGCTCTTCCAAAGGTCCTGAGTTCAATTCCCAGCAACCACATGGTGGCTCACAACCATCTGTAAAGAGGTCTGGTGCCCTCTTCTGGCCTTCAGGCATACACACAAACAGAATATTGTATACATAAATAAATAAATAAATATTTAAAAAAAGATTTTAACTTTAGCATAGTAAGACAGTACCAAAAAACTAAAATAAAACTTTTAAGTTTTATTCATTTTAAACACTTTGAATATTTCCCACATTTATTCTAAACAAACAGGTACTCAAAAATGGAAAAGTAATTGAGTTTAGTAGGAACTATAATGCAAAAAAAATTCCCACATGGATATACACGTAAATCTACCTTCAGACTGTGCATGAGGATTAAAGAAACTGGATGTGCTGAAGACTTTCCCACATTACAGACACTGTGTGAGAACTTTATGCTTGTTAAAGAATCACAAGAACAAAGAAATAGCTTATTTCCATGTGTACATACAAAAGGTTTCTATCCGGTGTGAATGTTTTGACTCGTGGACCAAGTGAATCTGGTAAAGGCTTTCTGACAATGGTTACAGGCATTAGGCTACTGACTAGTGTGAAGATTTTCAGATCTGTTATAATCACAAGAGCAGCTGAAGGCTTTTCCACAATTCTTATGTGCATAAATGAACTATCAAGTGAACTCTTTTATGCCTGTTAAAGTCTACAGAATGAACAGTTTCCACATCTTTTACACACCAAGAGTTCCTCTCCAGTGTGATTGTTTTTCGTGCAAATCAGGACAAATTGAAGGGTTAAAAGGTTTCCTGTAATGTTTACATGCAAAAGCCATCTCTCCAAATTGAACCCTTTCCTAATGTTCAGCTGACTGGAGCAGGTAAATGCTTTTTCATAATGTGTACATGCATAACACTTCTCTTCAGTATGATCTCTTTCAAGAACGTTGATGAATAGAAATGAGTGAAGGGCTTTACACAATGCTTACATGAATAGAAATTGGTGAAGGGTTTTGCACAATACTTACACGAATAAGGCTTCTCTAAAGTATGACTTCATTCATGTATGTTATGACTACTGAGGTTACTGAAGGCTTTTCCAAGATGTTTACAAGACTTTTCCCCTATGTGAATCTCTTCATGAATGTTCAGGTGATTGGAGCAGGTAAACACTTTTTCACACTGCTTAAATGTATATGAATTCCCTTTAATATGGACTCTTTTCATGAGTCTTATAAGAACTGAAACTGGTATAGGCTTTTTCACAAAGCCTCCATGAAAAAGGTTTCTCTGCAGTGTGACTCCTTCCACATCTATTACAACTACTGGGGTTGTTAAATGATTTTCTACAATGCTTACACAATAAGGCTTTTGTCAGAATGAATTATTTCATGGATGTTCCGATGCCTACACCAGAAAGTTTTTCCACAATGTTTCCATGTATAAGTCTTCAGTTTCTTTGTAGTGTGTCTCCTTTAATATCTGTTACACCTACTGGAATTGTTGAAGGCTTTTCCACAATGATCATGCATAAGGTTTCTCTGCAATGTGCCTACGTTCATGTTTGTTACGAGTCATGGGCAGGTTGAAGGCTTTTCCACAATGCTTACATGCATAAGGTTTCTCTCCAGTGTGAATTCTTTCATGACTGTTTCGATAAAAAGAAGTGGTGAAGCTTTTTCCACAATGCTTACATGCATAAGGTTTCTCTCCCGTGTGAATTCTTTCATGAATGTTTAGATAATTACCACTTGTAAAGTTTTTTTCCCACAGTGCTTACATGAATAAAGTTTCTCTGCAGTGTGATTCCTCTCATGTCTGTTACAATTACTGGAGTGGTTGAAGGCTTTTCCACAATGCTTACATGCATAAGGTTTCTCTCCAGTGTGAATTCTTTCATGAATGTTTCGATTAGAAGAATAGGAGAAGTTTTTTCCACAATGTTTGCAGGCATAAGGCTTTTGTCCAATGTAACTGCTTTCCTGACTGTGATGATGACTGAATTGGGTGAAGGCTTTTCCATAATGTATAGAAGTATATGGCTTTTCTCCTTTTAGAGTTACTTTTTGTTTCTCAAAACATGTTTTATATTTAAATGTTTGGCCACATTGCCTACAAATATACCTTTCCTCTTCAATATGACTTTTGTCATGGTTGGTGAGCTCTCTGGAATTAACGAAGGATTCTTCACAGAGACAACATACAAATTGTTCCACTTCTTTATGGTTTTGTTCATCATTCTGTCCCTGTGTGTATCTCATGAAGGCATCCTCATTGAGTTTATCTCCAGTATACGGTCTCACCTGAGGCTGATCTAAATACAGACTCCTACAGGCTTCTTTATATTGTTTTTTTCCTGGGTTTCTATTCAGGAGAAGTTTCAAGTACCTGACAAAATTCAGAATAACTGATTACTTTCCAATGTTTCTGATGTTTAAAAGCTTTTGCCACAGCTCCCTTATACAGTGATGGTTTCCCTCTACCTTTTTCTCTGAGATACCCATGTAAGGATAAATCACCAATGATATTTGAACAAGGAATGGAGTCTTATGAGCTCTTACTCTGGAAGGCATGTCTTTAATGATCATATTCTCTGGACTAGCTTGCTGGTTTTTATCACACTCATGACATTCAATTCCATGGTCTTTCTCAATCCTCTGAACTCTGCAAAAAATGAGAAAAGCAATACTTTAGACAAGAGAAATATTGAAGGCTAGCCTGTCTGGAACATAACTATGGAATCTCAGAGGGAATAAAATAATGGTATCAATGTGAAGACAGGATGTATTTCATGGTGAGACCCTGCTATGTGTAAAGAAGTAGAGGACTAATGTTACTTCTGTAAGAATTAAAAGGAGCTGTATCACAGGCTTGGAGGTTAAGAACAATTCTCCATCTTTCAGCAAACCAGATTTAATGACACGGATTCATGTGATGAGTTCACAAATTTTGATACACTTGATATGAAGAATTTCTTGCATTTTCTGCCTTCCACAAAAGTTTTTTTTATAAAAACACAACTCAGATACAAAGATATATAAAATAATCGTACATAACAAGTGAACAGGAAGGAAAAATGGTCATGGAAGATAGGGTCTGTCAATTGATAAATGACTCAGTCAGATTGGCCTGGAAACAAGTCTGTGAAGCCATTTTCACACTCCCAATTAAGGGGGGCTGACGATGTTGTGTAGTGTGCCAATGGGCAGGATTTCAGGCTCTGTGTATGAAATGTATCTGCTAATTAGTTTTGACACAAACTAGAACCCCCATTTGGGAAGAATGAAATAGACAGCAAAAAATGACTTTATCAGATTGACATGTAGACATGTCTCTGGCTGCTTTGTCTTGATCACTGTATGAGGTGGGGTGGCCAGTTCACTATGGTGGTATCCCTTAGAGGGCAGGTAGCTGATTAAGGGATGAAGATCACTCCAGTAAACAGCATTTCCCCATCAAATCTGATTCTGTGCCTGTTTCCAGATTCCTGTCATACTTGAGTTCCTGCCCTGGCTTCCCAATATGACGGTATTCTGACAAGGAAGTTTGAAACTGTCCTCTACCCCTGAATTCTTTTTTTTTTTTTGTCACAGAAAAGTAAGCAAACAAAGCATAGTACTAATGCTCAAAGCCTCAAAAGTATGATCAAAATGTAAAACATTTACACTTGACGGAATGTCTTGTGTAATAATCCAGTGAAAACCTTTTTTCATCCTCATTATCATGTGACATATTGGCGATAATAGATTACACACATGAAATACTCAAATATTAAATATTAAAATTCAATGCTCCATTAGAAGAATTTGTGTAAGATCATTTTTCACTTAGTTATATTTGGAGCACTAGGCATGTTCTCAATTGTCCCCTGAGTCCCAAATGTATAATATGATTTATTTTCTAGTGAATAAAAATTACCCCGTATTCCTGCTGAGATTTTTATAGTCCTCTTCAATATTTTCTTCTAGTGCTTTTTCTACAACCAAATCCAGAGAATACATTATGACACATTCATATTCAACACAAAAATTATTGCATCCAAAAAAATATTACAGCCTAGTTCTTATAATATGCACACTAAATAACCACATTTTTAATTTAAGAATTCAATACCAACATAACATGCATAAGCAGGACATGTTGTATGCAGTGAGCTGCTTGTTTGTCCAACTGCCCAGAACCAAAATTATCACACAGAAACTATATTAATTAAATCACTGGTTAGCCCATTAGCTCTAGATTCTGAATGGGTAATTCTTACATCTTAATTTAACCCATTTCTACTTATATGTATATCAACATGAGGTTATGGCCTACCAGCAAAGTTTTAGCACATGTATGTCCAGAAACAGATCTATGGAGTCCCCCTGAGTCCTGAGTCTGCCCTCCTTTCTCATAGTATGCAGTTCAGTCCTCACCACCTAAGTAGTGCCCTGTCAATAGGCCAAGGAAATTTCTTTACTGAGTAATGGTAATCACAGCACACAGAGGGGAACCCCACATCAAGGACACAGTTGTTCAATGACCGAATAAGCAATGGGAGCATGTAGTACTTTTTACCTATGGAGATCAGGTTCAAAAATGTTTCCTTCATCACGTCTCTGTAGAGCTTCTTCTGACTAGAATCCAACACAGCCCACTCTTCTGAGGTGAAGTTCATTGCCACATCCTCAAATTTTACTGGCTCCTATGAGTACATATATTAATTAGCATGGTTAATTTTCACTGACAGACAGGATACATAATCGTCTTGCATGTGTTTCTGAAGAAACCTCTGAATTATTATATCAATAGGATTTAGTGAAGAATACCATGAGATGCCATCTTGATTACTTGATGACCCACTGTCTCATTTACTATTTATTAGTGTGTCACTCACTAGCAGCTTCACACTTCTGAATTTTATGAACTGGACTCTTCAATTGTGATATGAAATAAACTGCTTCTTCCTTAAGTCACTTCTCTCATAATAATCTGTGACAGCCAGAGGAAAAGCCTGATATAAGGAATAGCAAGGCAGGAAATCCAAGCAGAGATAGAGGAGGAAAAAAGGCAGAATCAGGGAGCTGCCATGAAGCTGCTGAAGGAGAAAGATGCCAAAACTTTTCCAGTAAACCACACCTTCATGGGATACACAGATTAATAGAAATAGATTAGTTTAAAATATAGAGTAAACTAATAAGAAGGCTGAGCAAATAGGCCAAGGAGTACATAATAACATTAAGCCTCAGAGTGGTTATTTCATAAGCAGTTGTAGGAGTTTCTGAGTGGGACCTGTTGGGTGGAGAGAAACTGGTCCAGGAGGACCAGAGGAATGGAGAATATTTGTAGCTACATAATGGTGCCCAAAGTTTGTCCGCATACATCTACATAAATCCTAAGAAAGCTTTAAAAAGGGCTTCTAGACCCACAAATGCAGGAGTCAACTGGGGCTTCTTGGTAGACACAATGTTTCAGAGAGCCTCTGCTTGCTGGTGGCTATCAGAGACACTTCTCATTTACTACATGGCATCCTGGATCATGCTGGTGTCAGGAATGGCTCTGGCCCTTTTGGGAGGTCCTAGTGTGGAACATTTATGGGGTTTGTGAGAAGCTTGCAGCAAGTGCTTGCTGGAGGTGTGGTGGTGAACATGGTTTGCAGAGCTAGTGATAAATTTGTCTTCACCATATTGAAAGACTGAGAGGGGAGTCAACATCCAGGGCTTCAGCAACCATACTCCTTACCATAAAAGAAAACAAAACAATACAAAACACTCCTGCTGTGGGAGCTCCTCCAGCCAATAGATTTTAAGATACCAGTAGACATTGGCATGGTCTCTTATACTATAAATGCAGCTGTAAAGCCTGTGCTTGCTCTCTTGCTTCCAGCTATTGCTTCCAGCTGCAAGACTCTATACCTGTGTCCCATTTATCAGAGGCCTGTGACCTAGGACAGTGATCTGTAGGTCTATTCTAAATAAATAACCCTTTATTATTCAGAATTCTAAACTAGTGTGGAATTATTTTGTGACTTCTGCCAGCAAAGAGTACCAAACATGGGGAAAGTGCATCCACAGAAAACCTGAGAGAGCTTGGGGCTAGAGTTAAGCATGGCTTCTTGGTAGCAGCAATTTCTCGGGTGGGCTTTGTTTGCTAGAGGCAACTGTGTGCCATTTAATAGCAGCCTCTTGATTCAGCTTTAGCTTGAAAATTTTGCAGCCCTTTTAAGAGGTCCTGCCAAAAACACTTAAATTGTGTTGAGGAAAGCTGACCACATGTTTTGTGGTGGTGGCAGAGACCTTGAAATGTCATATAGTTGCGGCAATAAACATGACTGATGCTGGGAACTCCTCTAGGAGGCTGGAATCTCAGAAAGGTTAGTAATGGCCTGGATCCAGTCATCAAAGCCCAGACTTTCATCCTAGCCATATCACTTAGCAAATTAAAGACAAATGTGTTCAGAAAAAGAGAGGTACACAGTAAAGACAGATTTAAAGACCAAGATAAGCACAAAACCATTTACCATGTGTTTAAAAATATATGTAGTCTTGGGAGAGAAAAGGATAAAATCTTTAAAAGAAAATAAGAAAAAAAAAAGAGAGTAAGTGGCGGTGGTGGCGCATGCTCCTAATGCCAGCACAGGCAGATCTCTATAAGTTAGTGGCCAGCCAGGTCTACAAGAGTTAGTTCCAGGAGAGGCTCCAAAGCTACAGAGAAGCCTTGTCATAAGTAAACAAAACAACCTATCTACTAAAGTCCATTTATAATTATACAAAACAGCAATGTTGAAACTTAAACATCATTTTACTTTTACAGGATCCCACAGAAAAAAGCATCTCCCCTGATGTGGGAGTGTCATATATCAATCTGTTGATTTCATTGGTTAAGTTATAATAAACCAGCTGCTTGGCCTCATGGCTGGAACATAGATGGGAGGAGTAAACAGAATAGAATTCTGGGCGGAAGAGGAAGTGAGGTCAGACTCTGCTCTGCTCCCGGAGAGAGCCGACAGCTCGGGAGCAGAGACGCCATGCTCAGCTCTCCCGGGTAGAAGCGATAGCTCTGCTCTCTGAGGCACACGCGATGAAGATGGATGTAGGCTAGAATCTTCCCGGTAAGCGCACCTTGGGGTGCTTACAAACATCATTAGAAATGGGCTAGTCCAGGTGCGAGAATTAGCCTGTAAGGGTTAGAGTTCATGGGCCAAGCAGTTCTTTAAATGAATACAGTTTGTGTGTTGTTATTTCGGGCATGAGCTAGCCAAGCGGCCGGGGTGTTGGGGACGCAGCCACGCCGCTTCTTTATTTCAACACTCCCCCATGACAGCAGGAAGCAATTCTAGAAAGCAACATCCCCTCTCGCAACAAAGTTTATCCTCATGGTTAAAAGATACCATTTAGGGGTTGAATATTATACAAATAGGGTTAAGGTTGGAGTGGAAATTATGTACGCCTAAGAATAATGGTAATAGGTAGTTTAGTGTATACTTACACTAATAGTAGTAATAAGAGTAATAGAGTAAATACTTGTGAGTTATTATTTATATGCAATTTGCACTGGTATAGTTTCTTACATATTGATATAACTTTAAATTATATTTGTTAGTTCTGTTTACAATATTTGTGTACTATGCAAAGTTATTTTGTCATATTGTAACTGTATGCATGCATGTTTCTACCAGTCTGAGATTTTCTGTATATTGACACAACTTTAGGATATATTTATCATATTGCATTATGTATTTCAGCCTCTGATTAAGGTATTTATATATCATTTACATCTGATGTCATTGTCATCTTTACTGCACAGTTTAAAGATTTTTAATATTCTAATATGAAGTCTTATCCTTTAACTTATATAGTTATTAAGTATCATCAGTCATTAGTCATATTTGTTATTCTTGTAGACAGACTAATTAGGTTCTAAAGATATATAGAGATTCTATTCTGCATACTGGTAACCTTCATCCACCTCAACATTCTGTAGAATGTCATTTAAATAACTTAGGATTCTGTTGACATGAAGCATGATTGCTCCTGGTAGCACCAATCTATTCCCAAGAGAGTGGTGGGCACCAAAGACACTCTACTTGGAATTTTGTCATTTTCTTGGCTCAACTGGGCTTTGGACAAGGAACTGCTCATGCCTCGACCACTGACAGTGCACAATGTACAGACTGGACAAGCAGGATACAAGAAAAAAAAGACTGTCAAATCTTGTCAAGACAGGGTAAGATGGTTTTGATAATTTTCCTGCCTCTGAAAATGATCTGTCAGTTACTATAGGCCTTAACCAAAGTTGGTGGCTTTAATGTTGCAAATGAGACTTTGGGTGATTGCTAAATGTAACCAGGTGTCTCTGTCATCCACTGCAAATTTTGGAAACTGCTTAATTACACTTCCTGCCTACTCCAGTAATGTAATCTCCCTTCTCAAGTCTTTGATGAGGTTGAAGATTAGATAGTAATAGTTACTACCCTCTTATGACTGACTACACAACCCATTTCCAATACAAGACTTAAATTCCTTAGAATACAATGTTTATTAAAACATTTATCATACATTCCTTGCTTAATATTATTTATGCTGCTTGTAATTCTAATATTATACATGATATCTCTTCCTAGTATATATAGTTTTGTATTGGGTTTGCAACTCTCTTATTTAAACAAAAGGGAGAGGTTCTGTGTGAGCTCCTTCTGCTCCTTCAGCAAAGAGCCGTTAAGATACCAGCCAACTTGGGCATGGTCTCTTATACTATAAATGCAGCTGTAAAGCCTGTGCTTGCCCTCTTGCTTCCAAATATAGCTTGTGGCTGCTAGAGTCTGTTCCTGTTTCCTATTTGTGCAGAGAACTAGGATCTAGGACATTGATCAGTAAGTCACCCCTAAATAAATAATCCTTTATTATTCATAATTCTGAACCAGTGTGGAATTATTTGTGACTTCTGCCAACACACTACTAATCAGAAAAGGAATTCAGATATATAATCGCACAGACTCAGACATAAAAGACTTCTAACAAGACACAGTGTGTGTTTAAAATACTTACACAGGCTTGGGAAAGAGAGGAAAAGAGAGTAGATGTTCCAACAACAGAAATGCTATAGTCTTTATTACAGACATAAATCAAAGAGGTTCATTGGGAATAAGAACTCTGTCAGTAACTAGAGTAAGGGTCATTCCTTACTCTAGTTATGTTCATCATCAATAACATAACTTCATCCTGTCCTATATGAGAGAAATAAATAAACTTGAATATAAAAACTTATTAAAATCTTGACTGAGAGATTTTTTTAAATAAACACAATTTAAGGCTCAATTTGTCAATTAGCAATCTGACATATTTAGTGGAAACTAGGAGGAAATATTTGATGAAAACAATACTTGGCAGAATATTTTAAGGATATTAATTACTACAGGGAATCTGAAGTAATAGGGCAAAGTTATTTTCTCAATATTTGCATTTTAAAAATTGCAGAGACTAAAGGATCATCTCTGAGATGAGTGCCTTGTTCACCATAATGAAATTGTACCCTTGCATCAAGTTGTTGTGTCTTGAGAGAAATAAGGATATTATACTCTTTATAGACTCAGAGCTGAGATGATTAACCAAAAACATAATGATCACTGGTTTATCTAACTTTCATAAAAAGAAGATTTAATTACACTATTATCTAGAAGTAATTAAGGTCAACCGGGAAATTTGAATTAAAATAAAATTTAATATGATCACTAAATTATTGGACAAAAAGTACTATAGAACCAATGAGAAAAAAGCACATGTAAACAATACAAATTTACTTAGGTAAAATGAAGACCATTTTAAAGACAAAGATATTGTACCAGTTTCCCATTTTATAGTTGGCTGTTCAATAGCTCTTACATCATATTTTGCCAGTATTTGCCTCCTAAATCTAAAGCCTATCCTTTAGGAAATATGATTTTAATCTAACAAGAAAATCGTGGAAGCAAAGCCATAGAGCTTAATCTGATTATTGGGCAGACATTAAGCAGGCTAAGTAGACAGCACAAGGTTGGTATTTCAATGACTTCTTCCTTTTAGTTTAAATTGGACAAGAACAGAACTAGGAAAAACTTGTTAATGAAGAGGTTAGCATGCATAGACAGGCAATTACTCTAAGTTTTAATGTGGTACATTGAAATTTATCATAGCAATGCTAATTATTGTTATGTTAATACATAATAGCATAGTTAATTTTATTCAGTTAAAAACATCAAATTTCTGTCTGACTGAATACTCCATCAGTTACACAAATAACAATTGTCTATGACAAATATGATCATTGTTGAAGGTAAACAGACAAAGACACAAGGGGAAAAGTGCCCTTATTGAGAAGGAGCTCAATTTCACAAAATATTTTAAAATCTATATATCACATTCTAAAATGCCTAAAACACGTGAGGTCCTGTCAGTCAAAAATTTAGGCAGAAAGGGAGGGGACTCAAGAAAGTCACCCTTAGTTAAGAAGATATTGGCAACTGGTGGCTAAGGGAGTGGGGGCTGGAAGGGATAAGAAAGTCATTTCTTGGAGTAAGGCAGCCATGGGTACGTTGCCCATGCTTCTGTGGATGGCCACACACATTTGGACAGCATTAAATGAACTCAGTTATAAAAAAGAAAAGAAGTAAGGAAGGAAGAAGGAAAACAAAATGAAGGAAGGAAGAAAGAAAGGAAGGAAACAAAAGAAAAAGAAATTATGAGTCAGGTATGCTGGGAGTGTAAGGACTAGATAAAATTAAAATAAGTTCATTGCACTTAATTCTTTATAATAAACATATACTTAAGAAGTTTTGTTAGACTTTTTAATGATAAAACAATAAAACTGAGGTATACAGGACTAGGATACAGGTAAACAGGTGAAAATTTATGAGGCATGCCTGACGATCTCATACTTGAAGTTGGAAGAGTGGAAAAAGTGAATACTTCCCCACCATTGCTGGGAGTTTAACCTCCTGCAATTAGGAAGAAAATCAGGGTGAACTTGCCTCAAAACCCTACTTCACCTGTCATACATCTCTCCGCATATAAGGAAAAGAGTCCAACACTAGAGCAGATACATGCACTCATGGGCATTGCTGCTCTGCTCCCAGTAGCTAGAAGAAAATCAGCCTGGATGTTTGTCAGCTGCTGTTGCTAATGAAGATGTGGCTCATGCACACATTAGATTCCCATTTAATAAGGAAGAATCTGAAATGAAATCTGCAGACAAATTGACTTAACTAGAATGTGACTATGAAGAGCCAGTTTAATCAATGTAAGGTATGGTGGTTCAAGACTTTACTCCCAGCCGGGTAGTGGTGGCGCACACCTTTAATCCCAGCACTCGGGAGGCAGAGGCAGGGGGATCTCTGTGATTTCGAGGCCAGCCTGGTCTACAAGACCTAGTTCTAGGACAGGGAACCAAAAGCTACGGAGAAACCTTGTCTCGAAAAATCTAAACAAACAAACAAACAAACAAACAAACAAAAAAAAGAAAACAAAACAAAACAAAAAAAAAGACTTTACTCCCAACAAGTCAGTGACATCTTCAGGAACAAGCCTGAGCCAGTGACAGCCCCTAGACAAGGCTTAAGGCATGACCTCCACAGGAGCAGGTAAAAGGGAGTTACCACCTGTCAGAGCCCGTGTGGGTCCAACACAGACTTCCTAACTTGGCTGGAACAGAGTCGCGAGGAATAATTCGACACAATTTACATGGCCATCATGGAAGGGCAAGATCTCTCTCCAAAGAAGATCTCTCATTTATTCTCCAAATAGCTTATATATCCTCACATGAATAGAACGGGAACACATTAAGCTATCTCCTAGGCAACCAGGTGCATGGGCTCTGGTCATGTCCCTATCTGGCAGTCAGGTAGGCCCTGAATTAGCATCTCTATAAGACATCCTTCAAATTACAAAGGAAGGAAGCACCAAACATCCTGACCAGTTTCAGTCAACACCTCTCCTCAGGAGATATACATTACTAACAAGTACATCCTTGCTATTGTTAGGCAGAGACAGCTTGTCTGCAGAGCTACTGTGATCAGCTCAGACTGGGCCTATGGCTTTTGTGCCATATCGAAATATGGGCCCACAATCCACTCTCATTAATTTTAATAACTCCTGTGCTCCTGCAACAGGACAGATACGTCGCACTGACTTGGGCAAAGTCCTCTTCATTTACCCAAATTTTCCTGTCATTGGAACAGGCATCTTTTATGCAAGCCCCTGTCTTAGGCATCTGGGGAGAAGAAGCTTCAAACCCGTCATTGACTGCCGACCTCTGTAAAGAGAAGAGATTAGTGAAGAGAAATATACTTTTAAGGCCCTGTGTATCAGCCATATCTTTTCAGGATGTATCATAATGCTTTATGAATAATTATGCTCCCAAAGACTATATTCTCCTATCTTAAAGGAGAGTAGAATCACCTGAGTTGAAAATGTTTCTTCCGCTGGTACAGAACATCATTCAGAGCTTACTTTCTCAGCATACGTATCAACTCTCAACATTCATCGTCACAACCTCTCTTTCAGCCAACTGTCAATCGCAGCAATTCACAGTAATAATTTTTCCACATCATCGGTCAATACTGATCTTTAAATTTCTAATACCATAATTTCATATTTAGCCGGTCAAAACCAGCTCTCCCAATTTTCATAATTTCATGTTTGGTTGGTCATTACCAACAATCACGACTTTTCCATATTATCGGTCAATACCAATCCTCCAATTTTTCATATCATTTCATATTTAGCCAGTCAGTACCAGCTCTCCAAATTATTCATAATTTCATATTTAGCCAGTCAAAACCAGCTCTCTGATTATTCATTTCACATTTAGCCGGTCAATACCAGCTCTCTGATTATTCATAATTTCATGTTTAGTTGGTCATTACTAACTCTCTCATATTCTTTCTTTACCATAATTTCATATTCTTTTTGGTCATTACCAATATATTTAGCACCATTGGTCATTACTAAATTTTTTCATCACCTTATATGCAGCTGTAAATATCAGGTCATTACCGTTAAGAGCATAATACCATTTGCTGTTATTAAATCTCATTTTCAGTCTCTGTGTAGCTGTTAAAACCTCAGTCTGCCCCTTTTTAAGTGAAGGGGGGTTTTAGACATACTTTATTTTGTATCTTTCTCTCCCTGAGGGGAAAGCTTAGGTCTTAGTTCTTAGGTTTAATATTTTATTCAAAATGAGTCCTGGCCCATAAACCGAGAACACGTTGGGCGCCATTATGAATCCTGAGTAAGTATCAATTGTCACATGCACATATCTCAATTTTCCAAACTCACTAATGTGAGTTACATCCATTTGCCATATATGGTTTGGAAGAAGCCCTCGAGGATTTACCCCCAAATAAGGCACAGGTAGATATTGTGGGCATCTTTCACATTGTTTAACAATTTGCCAAGCAGCTTCTCTGGTCAATTTAAATTAAGCTTAAGCTGTTTTGATGATGCAAAGCATGTGACTGTTGTGCAAGTTCAACCTGAGATATAGCAATTATTTTTGTAAGTTCGTCAGCTAGAGCATTACCTTCAGCTAACGGACCAGGAAGACTTGAATGTGCTCTGATATGTCCCACAAAACATGGTAACTTTCTACATTGTATGGCTTTCTGAATCTGCTGAAACAATATTTTAACTTGTTCATTGTCAGTTGCTATATACGACACTGTTTCAAGGATCCTTAATGCTTCATAAATATAGCGGCTATCCGTATATAAATTGAAAGCCTTATTATCAAAATTCTTAAATACCAGAGCTACAGCCCACAGTTCAACTATTTGAGCTGAAGCGGGTTCTGTCTGTACCACATGTCTTTTGCCATTGACAACATAAGCAGCTTTTCCATTAGATGAGCCATCAGTGAAAATCAACAAAGCATCCTTTAAGGGATTCTTTGCTACTATTTTAGGAAAAATGAATGAATGCTTTTGTGCAAACTGCAGTAACTGGTCAGCTGGGAAAAGATTATTAATCTGACCTTGAAACTGAGCAAACACAATTGCCCATGAGTCACTATTTTGAAATAACCATTCAATTTGCTGCTTAGTGTAAGGAACATTGATTACAGCTGGTTCTTTACCAAAATATTTTCTAGATTCCATTCTGCTCTTCTGTGCTAAGCATGCTACTGCTTCAAAATAAGGATTTAATACTTTTGCTGGTGATACAGGCAGATGCATCCATAAGAGTGGTCCGTTCTGCCATAAGACTGCTGTAGGAGTCAGCCTTGTAGGTAAAATACATGCTTGCCATGTCTGGCTGTAATCAATATAGCACACCTGCTGTTCCTGTATAGCCCACTCTATCTGTGAGAGAGTCTGTCTGGCAGCTTCTGAAAGCTGCCTGCTAGAATTTGGATCACTGTCTCCTTTAAGTATCTCACTTAAAGGCTCAAGGTCTCCTGTAGGAAACCTCAAATAAGGTCTTAGCCATTGTATATTTCCTAATAGCCTTTGAAAGTCATTAAGAGTCTTTAAGTCATCCTTCCTGATTTCTATCTTTTTTTAATATATTTTATTTATTTATTATGTATACAGTGTTCTGTCTGTGTGTATGCCTGCAGGCCAGAAGAGGGCACCAGACCCCATTACGGATGGTTGTGAGCCACCATGTGGTTGCTGGGAACTGAACTCACAACCACCAAGGAAACAGACTTATGCCAGAGACCTCGGCAGGACCAGATGAGAGTCAAGGACCTCTAAAGGACTAGGCCTGAGCTAGTGTAAGACTTTAAGACAATCCTGAAGCCATTTCTGACAATTCTGAATCCTCTCAGCCTCTGTGCCATAGTGCTTCCCCTCCTCCACTGGGAACCAGGGACCTAACAGCTACACTCGCACATACTCAGTTCCTGAACAATTACCCATATACGTATGTTTTGATTCAGTCCCCTGGGAAACGGGGTCAAAATGATCTCCTACCTCATCTAATCTGGCAACAGCTCTCCAGCCAATTATTGATAATAGCCCTTTCAAATTAGCCAATCACAACCCCCCTTGATTCTGTGGCCTTCTCCTTTAAAAGTAGCCTGTGCCCTCTATTCGAGGTCTCTCGGCTTCCCGAATGCTGAGGGACCCAGTTATGACAGAATTAATAAAATCCTCATGCTTTTCCATAGGCTGTGGTGTGTGAGGTGGTCTCTGGGGGCAACTCCTCCTCGGTGTTTGGACTCTACGGTCCAACACCAGCAACAACCTCCAGAGCAGGCCTGAGTCAGCTACCTCAGTGGGAGCAGCCCCAAGCAAGCAATCTCCTTTGGAGCAGACCCAAACAACCTCAGGGAACACCAAATGATCTCTGGTGACTGTGAAGGGTCTGGACACAAGAATGAAAATAAAGAAATACAAATATAGACACCAAAGATTAGAATGTAGAAGCTTAGAATATAGGAAGAAAGACATAGAAAGTTTTAAACCTAAGTAAACTACCAACAACTTTCTCAGCAGATCAACAACTTTCTCAGCAGATGAAGGATCAATCATTCACAGGGAGCTATTTTCTCAGATGCCTGGGAAGCCTCCATCACCTTAGGTCATTTCATTTTCCAACTAGCTGTTCTACTTACAAGGCCAGAGCTTCTCCCTGCAAACTATGAGTAGTGTCCTGGTCATCCTTGATAAACTACAGATGTGAACTGAGTTAACTTTTAGGAGACAGAGGTACATGATATATGGGTTAGGAATGGTCTCTATTATGGGAAGCTGGTGCTATCAAAAGGGAGGCATGGGGACTCTGGGTACACACTGCCAGGAGGTACCCTGAGAGACAGTGGACAAGTACAAACACTGGTTTAATTAATGAGCTCTGATAATAGAGGTTGTAAAGTATGGTAGTCAGTACCTGAGTTTAACCTTGAGATAGTGTGAAAACCTGTCTGCTATCTTCTAAGTTCTCAGCCTAAAAACCAATTAAACCTAATTTATTAACCTTCTAATATTACTAGCAGCTTCTTTCCTGACTAATTGCCTTTTTTGTTTGTTTGTTTTTCAGGTTTTTTTCTTCAAGACAAGTTTGCTTTGTAGCTTTGGTGCCTGTCCTGGAACTACCTCTTGTAGACCAGGCTGGGATCAAAATCACAGAGCTCCGCCCACCTCTGCCTCCAGAGTGCTGGGATTAAAGGCCTGTGCCACCACCACCCAGCTTCTGACTAATTGCTAAAGACATCTGTTTTCTTGCATTTAGTGCTTTCTCTGTAATCTCAACTGAAACATATTTCATGATAGCTGCCTAGTTACCAATTGACATAAGAATTCACTCCCCTCTTTAGAGTCTCCCTTGAATAACTCACTGGTCAGGGCAAGGTTGAAAAATTCCTCTGTCCAGACCTAATGTTCGGTGCCTTAGTACAATGGTAGGTTCAGAAACTAGTCTATGCCACAATGTCAGAAGACCGAACTGTCTGTGATCTCAGCTAGCTGATAAGCCTCTTTGCCCCGTGGTATTTTATTTTTTATTTATTTTTTATTAAGTTTGCTCCTGGTTTCCCTGGAATCTGGTTTCTGGAATAAAGTTTGTTTTAGGTTTACTAGGCTTGGTAGTGTTCTCATCTTTGAACAACCCCACTGGACCCAAAAACTGGAACCTGTAGCCCGACTGCACCATGAGGATCAACCATCTGGGCCTTGAATCCACTGACACCTGGAAGATTCATCACCAGATACACAGCTGCAACTACAACAATCAGAGGGAATGATGGGAAGAAAAGGTAAGAACACACTCCACAACACAAAGAGCATCATGACACAAAAACTATTGGCTATCAAACAACAAGACCTGAACACCCAAACATAGATAAAGAAGGATAAAATGACCTAAAAAATAACTGTAGGAGAATGTTTGAGGCCCTTAAAGAGAAAATGAAAAATTCTCTCAAAGAAATGGAGGAAGAGACAGAAAAAAATTACAAGAAATTCACAAATCCCTTAAGGAAAACCAAGAAAAAGCAACCAAACTGGTAAAAGAAACAATTCAAGACATGAAAAAAGAAATGGAGACAATAAAGAAAGCACAAACCAAGGGAATTCTGGAAATGAAAAATATGAGAAAATGATCAGCAACAACAAATGCAAGCACAAACAGCAGAACACAGGGGATGGAAGAGAGAATTTCAAGTGCTGAAGATACAAAAGAGGAAATAAGTTATTGGTCAAAGAAAACATTCAATGTAATAAAATGGGATAGCATTAAAAAAAAACAAACTTCAGAATAACAGGGAGGGAAGAAGTCCAACTCAAAAGGACAGAAAATTTTTTCAACAAAATCATAAAAGGAAACTTTGGCAACCTAAAGAAAAATATGCAAAGGAAGACACAAGAAGCTTGCAGAACACCAAACAAAGTGAATAAAAAAAGAAAAGTCCCCACTCCACATAATATTCAAAACACTAAACAGACAGAATAAAGACTTTACTCCCAGAATGCCTGAGGCAGAGGAGGGTAATTCTGAGTTTAAAGCTAGGCTGGTCAAAACAATGAGTTCCAGGACTACAGTGTGAAAACACAAAGAAAACAAGGGAAAAATAATGAATTAAAATTAAAATGGAAGTCAACATAACTACACACATAAAAGTAAAAAATACACTATAAATATAAGCCACACTCATGTTAACTTTCAAATAAAAAAAAACATTTTTTCATTACTTAGAAAGCACACTTATCTTTCTCTCAGAAGGATCTCTGCTCGCTTTCTCCCATCGCACACCTTCCCTGCATAGCAGCAAAGTAGGTGCCACTTAATAATGAGCTCTTTGTCTTCTGAGGTCAGACTCCACTCTCCTTCCTGATTTTTGTCTTCTGTGCCCTGAAATGTAGTACTAGTGGAAATGCTATTCTCATCTCCAGAGAAGTTCATCCTGTAAAATGATTAATTCCTGATTAAATATTCCTTCATGCAATTTCTTCTACTTGGAGAAGCCTAGAAAAAAACAAGCAAGCTACAATGCATTCCCAAGCCATTGATTGACACACAGAGCTCCCAAAGTGGAATCCTTGGAAAGATTTTGAAATATCCCAATTCTGCCTCAGAATTCATAGTGAAAAGATGTCTGATTTAAAACTCCCTTCCTCCATGACTGGGAATTGTCACACACTCTCAGAGAGCAAACCATCCGATCCTCTCACACGAACAGTTTTAAAGTAGAGAACATACACAGAGTGATCAAATTTGCTTGGGCAATCCAGTCTTTTTTTTTTTAATTAATTAATTTATTTATTATGTGTACAACATTCTGCTTCCCACACACTAGAAGAGGGTTCCAGATCTCATAGATGGTTGTGAGCCACCATGTGGTTGCTGGGAATTGAACTCAGGACCTCTGGAAGAGCAGTCAGTGCTCTGAACCTCTGAGCCATCTCTCCAGCCAGGCAATCCAGTCTTACACTCAAGAATTTGTTTGCTTAGCCCAGGCATGGTTTAGGGTTCAAACTAAGAATAATATAAAATCACAAAGACAATAATAGGAAAACTGTAAAGCAGCACCTACTTAGCTCTTAAAGAATCTCCCAACACAGTACAGCACCCCCGGACATTTACTTGTGTGGTAGCCCACAGAAGTGAATCCAGCTGGGCGGTGGTGGTGCATGCCTTAATCCCAGCACTTGGGAGGCAGAGGCAGGCAGATCTCTGTGAGTTTGAGACCAGCCTGGTCTACAAGAGCTAGTTCCAGGACAGGCTCCAAAACCACAGAGAAATCCTGTCTTGAAAAACCAAAAAGAAAAAAAAAAAAGAAGTGAATCCATTCCACCTTAGCTGAAGGTCAGAAAGTTCAGAATTCTTCTAGCTCCTTCAAGGTTATGCAACTGAATGTTGAGGCGGAAGGGGTGGCTACAGGATGTATTCTTTAGACAAAAAGGATATTTTGTTCTAGGGTGTGGTTACTTGATGTTCAGAGATGTGAGAAGGTAACTCCATATATTTGTTCTTTGTGTCACAGTAAAGAAGACTTTTACCTTCCCTCAACCTCTTTTGGATTGGGCTACATAAGGTCAAGGAAAAATAAATTTAGGTAGATCACAGTATTCACTGGATGCCTTCCTGATTCTACTTACTGTCTCTTGTTTATCTCTGTATTATTTCTCACCCTCCCTCGAAGTATGGACAACAAGTTGGGAGGAACACTGAGAGACAGCATAGTGTTGACTCAGTGTCACCAACCTGGAAATACTGCAAATTCTGAGGTGGCACAGGTTCCAGGTGCCTTTTCACCACAGCCAGGAAGTGGCCTGAGACCCAGTAGTTTCCGTGGTACAGAACAGGTGTGGATACCTTGTGCACAGCTCTGGGAAGTGTGAATCCATTATTAGAATCTAGGCCACAACCTTCTGGACATGGCCTTGGGGACATCCAGGCAGCAGCCCGACAACATCTGCAATGTCCCAAACAGTACACACAATTCAAGAAGTCCTGAACACACTCACCATTTCCTGCTTCTGAGTGATCAAGGTGTCCTCCCTGTGAGCCTAAGATCAGCAGGAAACAGGTCCAATACCACAGGTCCAATACCACACACCTCAGCATCTACTCAGGACTCAACTCAATGGCAATGGTGAGGCTTTCTGAATATCCACGCTGCTCAGTGGGTATTTAATGATGGGGAGTAACAGTATCTTTGACTGATGAAAGAGATGCAAGGTCTGGATATTCTAGATTCAAGATACTAAGGACAAAACCAACAAGGATGGAATGGGGTGAACCTGTTTGAATCATTTTCATTTTAGGCTTCAACTTATCATTTCCTTTTTGGTTTGTTGGTTTCCTTTTTACTGAATCAGCTTCCGTCTATTGTGTAGCACAGACTGTGAAGAATGAAGCACAGGTGAGCTACAGATATCAGTCTCTCAGCTGCCACTGACTTTTTTATGTTCATCCACTGTGGAATATTCTGTACACTGTTCAAATTCTGCTCTGATTGGTTTAATAAAGAAGCTGACTGACCAATGGCCAGTCAGAATAAGGCTAAGCAGAAAACCCAAACATAAGATGCAAAGAAGGGCAGAGTCAGAGGAGATGACAGCCAACAGCCAAGCAAGTTGGACATGTAGAAAACGAGATCAAAAGCCATGAGCCACATGGCAAAACATAAAAACATGGGTTAATTTAAATGTAAGAGTTACCTAGTAATAAGTCTGAGCTATTGTCTGAGGATTTTTAATTCATATAAGCTTCAGAGTGCTTATTTTGGAATGGACAGTCCAGGCAAGAAACTTCTTTCTGTATCCGTCCATAGAACCTCCTGCACTTTTTAATTTTTCTAGCTCAATTTCTATCACAAGCTTAAGGAGCTGAAAGGTTTATGCTCAATCATTGTGAATAATAATTTCCTTACTGATGATGGGCATAATCACTGCCTACAAGGGGGCACAAGATTCCCTATTTTATCAGTTTCAAGGGGAGATTTTGGATTTTCAGTCTTAGTAGTTGGCTTGAATTCCTACATTGTAAATAGCCAAATTTTACAAATTTAAAAATATTATATTCATATCAAAGTAGCCTATTATGTCAATCGATTTTTTATGAGAAGACAGAGGCTATCAGAAACGTCATGGACCTTGTTAACTAAATGAGAGACAGGGCTTTCATAAGTGGGGCTGTGATGATCTGTTGCATTATAAATACAAGACAAAAAACAGCTGGAGACAGTAAATTAGGAATGTGTGGACAAGGACAGAATATGCAGAAACTATCTGGTGGTGGAACAAATGAAAAGGGGTTTTGGATTTTAAATATTGAATATCAATAGCATTTGAAGGAAAATAAAACCAGAACATGGAAAATAATGTAATTCCTCACAGATTTATATAAACAACTCCACATGGATCAATATAAAGCAAATCTTTACATTATACTTGGGGTGCTTTTGATTGCCCTACCCAGTATATTAATTCATCTTACACAGAAGTTCATTGGAAGGCACACTGATGAACCTTCCTGACTGCATTGTGAAGGCAAGAGACATTATGCTGTATTATTAAAAATTAAGTTTCAATTTATTATAAGATTTGAGTTGCTCTCTGTTTCCAGGATCCTGACCTTCCAGAACTCATGACCTTGATTTTCTTGTGGGGATGCCCTTTGTATACACGTCTCTCCCTGAAACTCCTTAGAGCCTCCTTGATTACATGGTG
>NW_026068137.1:0-40142 GCF_014885135.2 Alexandromys fortis | reverse complement strand
TCTCTCTCTCTCTCTCTCTCTCTCTCTCTCTCTCTCTCTCTCTCTCTCTCTCTCTCTCTTTCTTTCTTTCTCTCTTTTTTCCAAGACAGGGTCTATCCCAGAACAAGGTCTTGTAGACCAGGCTGGCCTCGAACTCACAGAGATCTGCCTGCCTCTACCTCCCAAGTGCTGGTATTAAAGACCTGTGTAGAGAGGAGGGATAGCCCACAGGGCTCTGTCACAGCATCTCTGCCTCCCAGGCATTGGGATTAAAGGTGTGTCCTGCCAAACCTTGAAGTCACAGAGGTCAATCTACTTCTGCCTCCCAAATGTTGGGATTAAAGGTGTGTTCCACCACACCCAACTACTCTCTCCTTTTGTTTTTTACTTTAAGAACTTTAACCTTTAGCCTACATATATTTTTAGCATACTGTAAACCATTTAGACATTTTCTTAGACGTTGAATTGTAAGACTTTAAGACAATCCTGAAGCCATTTCTGACAATTCTGAATCCTCTCAGCCTCTGTGCCATAGTGCTTCCCCTCCTCCCCTGGGAACCAAGGACCTAACAGCTACACTCGCACATACTCAGTTCCTGAACAATTACCCATATACGTATGCTTTGGTTTGGTCCCCTGGGAAACGGGGTCAAAATGACCTCTTACCTCATCTGATCTGGCAACAGCTCTCCAGTCAATTATTGGTAATAGCCCTTTCAAATAAGCCAATCAGAATAGTCAAAGAACAACCCCCCCTTGCTTCTGTGGCTCCTTTAAAAGTAGACTGTACCTGCTATTCAAGGTCCCTTGGCTTCCTGAATGCTGGGGGACCCTGTCATGACAGAATTAATAAAATCCTCTTGCTTTTGCATAGGCTGTAGTGTATGAGATGGTCTCTGGGGGCGACTCCTTCTTGGTGTTTGGATGCAAGAGTCCAACATTATCTTTCTTTTACTGTGTATGTCGTTTTTGTGACCACATGGTCTTTAATTTACCAAGCAATATCATTAGGACTAAAGCTGTGGCTTGGGTGGCTGGATGCTTCCCATTCCTTAGCTTTCCAGCCTCATAGCTGTATCCATTTGTATTACCACAACTCTATGGTGTTTCAAGGTACTTGCCAGCAAGCAAACTGCAGCATTCTCCTCACAGACCACACTCAGTCGGACTGCCTGCCTGAAAGAGTCAGAGTTTGCCCAGGCAGGATCTCCCAGAAAGCCAGCATTTTAAAATGGCACCGGTTTTTTCCTGCTACGGCTGAAAACCAAAAAGCATGTGTTCAGCTTTTCGTCAACACCGTTTAAGTGTTTTGGGGCAGGACCTCTTAAAAGAGCTGCAGGGTTTTGCAGCTAAAGCTGAGTCAGGAAGCCTCTCTTAGATGAGAGTGCTTGCTTGCCTCTAGCAAGCAGAGCAGACCAGAGAAATTGCTGCTCCCAAGAAAACATGCTTTACTCCATTCTTTCTCAAGCTTTCTCTGGCTTTCTGTGGATTCAGTTATCCACGTCTAGGCGCCATTTGTGGTGATGAGGAGAGCAGGCCTGCCTTTTGTCCCACCCGGCTCCTGCATGGTTAGGTTTATACCTGCAATAACAACACACAAATTGTATTCATTTAAACACTCTCTGGCCCATTAGCTCTAGTCTCTTATTGGCTCACTCTCACATCTTGATTAACCCATTTCTATTAAAGTGTGTAGCACCACGAGGGGGTGGCTTACCTGGAAGATTCGAAATATGTCCATCTTGGGTCTGAGCTTCATTGTGTCTGCCTCACTGCCTTCTTCCTCCCAGCATTCTGTTGTCTTCCCTGCCTACCTATGTTCTGACCTATTAAGCCAAGCAGTTTTCTTTATTAATCAACCAATGAAAGAAACAGATAGATAGAAGATCCACCCACATCAAGGTGGAGTGTCCTAGTTCACTATGGGTGGTATCCCCTAGAGATGTGGGCCAAGGTTGAGTAAGGCAGGTAGCTGATTTAGGGATGAAGATCACTCCAGTAAACAGGATTTCTCCTTTACTTCTGCTTCAGTGCCTGCTTCCAGATTCCAGTCATGCTTCAGCTTCAGTTCCTGCCTTGGCTTCCCTTTATGATGGGACTGTGACAAGGAAGTATAAAATTCTCCTCTACCACAGAGTTGTGGAGTTTTTTTTTTTGTCACATCAAAAGAAATCAAACAAAGCACAGTACTGATGCTCAAAGCCTCATAAGTATGAACAGAAAGTAAAACCTTTGCATATAATGGGATGTTTTGTGTAATAATCCACTGGAAACCCTTTTTCTGGGCTCAGTCTAAAGTGACATATTTGTGATATTAATAGATTACATACATGAAATACACAAATATTGAATGTCAAAGTTCAATGCTCCATTAAAGAAATTTGTGCAGAATCATTTTTCACTTAGGTATATTTGGAGTATTTGGCAGGTTCTCAGTTGTGCCATGAATCTCAAATGTATACTATAAATTATTTTCTACTGAATATAAATAACCCCATATTCCTGTTGAGATCTTTAGAGTCTTCTTCAATATATTCTTCTAGTGCTTTTTGTAGAATAAAATCCAGAGAATACATTATAACACATTCATAGTCAACAGAAAAATTATTGCAACCTATTTCTTATGATATGGAATAATAGAAAGTGGTTAATTTAAGTTGTAAGAGTTAGTTAATAATAAACCTGAGACAATAGGGCCAACAATTTGTAATTAATATTAAGCCTCTGAGTAGTTATTTGGGAACTGGCAGGTGAGAAATAAGCCTCCAGTTACAATGCTATGCAAAAATTGTATTCTTTTCTTGATATTTTGATTTTCTCATTAAATAATGAATAGATTGAGTAGCAGGAAATGGTACATTACACCTTTTTTTTTTTTTTTTTAGTGCTCTGAAAGCAGAGACATGTGATGGGAGCTCAGGCTACCGTGGTCTATGCTGTGTTTAAGGACAATTGGTGCTACATAATAGAGAGAAGCTGATTCACATAAAGAAACAAGCAAACCAACGGAAATAGAAGGAAACCTCATGTGTGAAAAGAGCTCAAACATGTTGACCTCATTCCTACTTTATTGGTTTTGTCCTTAGGATCTTGAATCAGGAATATGTCTCTTTTATCACTTAGGGACGCTGCTACTTTTCTTCATCAAATGTCCATGGATATTCAGGAAGCCTCACCACTGCCCCTGGTTTGAATCCTGTGTATAAGCTGAGGCATGTTTTGTTGGACTTATATCACATCTCTTCTCTGCTATTATTGGACATCCTGATCCATTGGAAGCAAGAGAGGGTGAGTATGTCCAGGGCTTCTGGATTTGTAATTTGTGCATTTGTGACATTGCTGAGGCTGTGGAGCTACTGACTGTTTGCTCCCCTGGCCATGTGTAGAGTATACCCTAGAGTCTTGCACTGGGTCCATTCTTCCCAGTGTGCTGGAATTGTGTGCAAATCAGGCTGCTGAGTACAAAGCCTCTAACCCTGTTTTTCTTAGGGAAACTACTTTTACTGGGGCCACTTTCTTGGTATAAAATGGTGCCTGGAACTTGCAATTCTCAGAAATTGCTAAACAGTCAAATTGATGACACTGAGTACAGACTGGTGTGAAGGGTCATGGGTGGTATGCTTTCTCAGTGGTCCATTTTAGAGCCATGGTTATGAGGATTTAGTTTTCCTCTCATTCGTTTTGTAATTTTATATTTTCTCAGTACTGACTGAACCCTAAGCCATGCCTGACATAACACAAAGATAGGCTTTGGTGTTTGGCTAGATCCCCCAAGCAAAATGGATCATTCAGAGTGTGTTCTTGTCATTTTGAAAAAGATCATATGAGAGAGAGGACTGGATTGTTCCCTCTTTGAGAAAAGGTCAAGATTCCCAGCCACAGAGGAATAGAGTTTCTAAATCAGATTTCTTAAGCATTGACCATTTCTGAGGAAAAAATTGGCATTTTGGAAAAGCTCTCCTCGACTTGCCCTTTGAGAGCCCTGTGAAGAGGATCATGGGCTGAGAATTGGATTGTCATTTGTTTTGATCTAAGCTGCTTATCCAAGTATTAGATATTCTGTAAAGAAAAACTCAATCAGTAATTAATCATTTTACTGGATGAAGTTCTTTGGAGAAAATATAGTATTTTCTTTAGTATTAGATTTCAGGGTACAGGAAACAAAAGGCTGGGAAGGGACCAGAATCTGATGTCAGCAGACAACACAGGTCATTAGCACATACAGCAAGTGATACCTACTTTCCTGCAGTGCAGGGAAGGTGTGCAATGGGAGCAAGTTACGTGGGGCCACTTTATAGCAAGCGCTCGGAGGGTCTTGGTAACAGGGTGTTGAAGCAATTTTCTCTGTTAAGCCCTGACATGCAATCTCTCCTTTCTGAAATCATTTGCCCAAGGGCGACAGGCTATCGTGGGCAACAGGCTTTCTCAGTAGTTATTTCTCTCTGGGCTGACCCATAATGACTGAGAACTTTTTGCCTTCCTCCATCCCTCATTGTGGGGTTTAAGTGGTCAGCAAGCCCAGCTGTGATAATCTTTTTCAAGGAGGTATTTCAGAACTTCTCAATATGGAAATTGCTTATCTAGGAGAACAGTCAATGACATCATCAAGGCTAAGATTTGTCAAAACAGTCCCTCACAGATGAAGATCATCTATAACGGTCATGTTTAGAGAGACCCAATGTAGTAGATTCCTGAAAAAATATTTGTGAAATTTACTGTTTATTAAAATTTTAATGTGATTATGGGATCGATGACTCAGCAGTTAAGAGCACAGACTTCTTCTCTAGAGGGTCATGTTTGATTCCCAGCATCCAAATAGTGGCTCCCCCAGTCTGTGAATCAGTTCTAGGGTACACAATGTCATCTTCTGTCCTCTCAGTGACCCAAGCACATATTAGCGTACTGAAGTATATGCAAGAAAAACACTGGTACACTTGAGATAAATTAAATAAACCTTAATGCATTTGTGAGTGACATTATTATTCTCAGGAATATTATAGTGTTAAAGGGACTTACCTTGCGGCCATGGAAGCAATAGCAGGCATACTGAGGTCCAATTCATTTAGTGTCTCTGCATCATCAGTAGAGAATAGAATGACCACTGTGGGCCTCGAGGTTTTGGAGTATTTACTGTAGTCAATGAAGGCTTTCTTCATGGCCTTGGGTAAGAATTTTTCTTATTTTTAAAGGTTGTTTTTCATAACTCTGAATCTGAGAGGGTGGAAGATGGCATTGTACACCCTAGAAAAATGATTCACAGACTGTTGGGAGCCACTATTTGGGTGCTGATGGAGTACTCATGATATGTATGTCTATTTTATCCATGCAATAAGCAATTAAATTCCCTTACTAGTGTGTTTTAATCACATTGGTAGAAAATAATACTTTGAAAAATAGGTTGTGAGGCTGTCATGGACTTTTGCCTCATCCTTAAACTTTTTGGTTTCCTTTCAACCCTATTTGGGGTTTCTGTGCTTGAATCTACCTGGCCCTGCTCCTATCCTGAGTTCTGTTTCTTCCCTTTGAGTAAAGAGATTGGAATGTACAGGAACAAAGAAAAGAAAAGAAAAGAAAAAAGAAAAGAAAAGAAAAGAAAAGAAAAGAAAAGAAAAGAAAAGAAAAGACCAGCTTCACAGAAAAAGCAAGTGGGGAATACTGGGTATTCTCAGAATACTGCAAGTAAGTGAGGGCACCCAAAATCTCAGAGCATGTTCTTACCAAGCAATGAAATCCTTCAATGGAATAGGTTTATTTCAGAGCACAAGGCCTATATGTTAATGTGTTTTTTGTTTAATTTATTAATTTTTGTATTGCTTGTTTTTTAAATAATTTTTTCTCTAGACAGGATATTTTTAGGTAGTATGTGCTGAAGTTCTCTGTATAAAGTGAGCCTCCAATTAAGTGATCTTCTTGCTACTTCCTCAACATTTCAGGGATTAAAAATGCCTACCACTCGTTGGGTTTAGTGGGGAACGCCTTTAATCCCAGCATTTGGGAGGCAGAGGCAAGGGGATCGACAAAGCGAACTCCCGTCAAGGAAAAAAAAATGCTTACCACCATGTCTGTCATATTTGTTTGGTTTGAATCAGGGTCACTACAAAACTCTGCCTCCCTTAAAAATACTGGCAGTAGATCTTTCGCCTGACTTTTTCTAAAATGGTTAGCACTTAACGGTGACAGAGCGGCTGGCGTACAGTTCGCCAATCAGGGACCATATTACTAAAAGAAAAAACTGTCCAATGAGGAGCACGGATAGTCAGAGCGAGAGTCCAGGAAGCCTTTCTTTTTTATGCTTTGCTTAATATACGGGATCCTTGGGAAGACCTGATTTGGGTGACCCTGTTTTCTGCTGAGTGAAGTCCTCTTTGAGAGGACACCTGGCCACGTCAGATGCACGGAATGGTGAGTGAGCTTTGGGCTGCTGGAATCCTGGGGGCGGGTGTGGGACTCTAGCTGCTTTGGAGTTAAGTGACCTGGAGTTTTCCCGGTGCTGTGCAGTCCAGTGGAAGGCGGAGTCTGGCTCAGCAATGCCTGTGCCCACCTGTGCTTAAAGTGTGCACCCCGCAGGCAGCCGAGAGCCTCGCGTCCCACGCACTTCTGTCTGGGTGAAGTTGCTTCATCGCAATCACAGCACTCTTGGGTGAGTCCTTACAGAGAACCTGCGCCTACACAGATTTTGCAGCGCGGGCTGTTGGTGATGCTGTGTCCAGACTGCGCTGTGTAGGGACCTGCTTGGTCCTTCCAGTTTCCCTTCTCTTGTTCTTCTGTTTGGGCTGATTTACGTTTTGTTTATATGTCTGTTCTTTCGGTTTTTTTTTTTTTTTTTCTTCACGTTATCACCTTGGAGTTTTTTCGTCTCGTCTTCCCTTTTCTCTCCCATCTGGTCTCCCTTAAATTGTTTCCCATGCTTTTTGCTATTAGAGAAGTTTCCCACCAAACCGCCTTAACACCTCTCTCATCCTGTATGGTGTTTGCCCTTTTCTTCCATTTTTTAAAATGATAATTGTGAGAATTTTTAATTGTTCTTCTAACTGCAGATGGCCAGAATTACCAGTTTGAAGAGAGAAATTTCAATTTGCTTCATTTTTTGTTTTGCAGTGATCTTTTAAGAATTTTGAAACGTTTTCTCCAACTTTGCAGAAAAGGCCAGTGAAGCTCGGAAAGAGCTTTATGAAATTGGCATTGTATGTTTGCTGTACGCTGCTTTAAACAAAAGGGATTGCGAGTGTCAATTTTCTTTTTTATCTTTTTTCTTTTTTTGGTTTTTCAGGACAGGGTTTCTCTGTAGCTTTGGAGCCTGTCCAGGAACAAGCTCTTGTAGACCAGGCTGGCCTCGAACTCACAGAGATTCTCCTGTCCCTGCCTCCCGAGTCCCTGGGATTAAAGGCATGCGCCACCACTACCCCACCTAACGAGTATCAATTTTCTAACAAGTTATTTCCACGTTTTCAGTCCTTGGGAAAAAAATTAATATTTCATCTCTTTCCCTTTGCCTCTGGATAGTTGGTTTATGTAGGTAGTGTAATTTCTGACCATTCAGGAAGCTTCAGAATATTCATCTGAGAGAAAGACAAGTGAGCTTTCTACCTAGTAGAGAACATGTTTTTTATTTGAACATTGGCTTGAGTGTGGAATACACTTGTAATATATTTATTACGTGTAGTTATTTTGATACTCAGTTAATTTGTAATTAATATTTTTCGTTTTTCTTTTTTTCTTTCGGAGACAGGGTTTCTCCATCACTGCCTGGCTATTAGGATCTGTTTGGTTTTGTTTTGTTTTTGGCAGTAGGGTTATTCTTTCTGTAGCCCTGGATCTCCTTGTGTTGACTAGCCTAACCTTGAACTCAGAGATCGCCCTGCTCTGCTTCATGCATTCTGAGATGAAAGTCTTGCATCACCGGGCCTTACTCTGCGGGCTCTGGTTACCTGACTCCGTGTAATTCCATTTCCACTATCACCCTTCTGCTGGGAATTTCATTTCCGTTTTCTCCATTGCTGAGTGGAGATCATTATATTTATGTGCCGCATCTCCATTATCCAGACATCACCTGATGAAGATCCACGCTGATTCCTTTTTCACCAACTGGGACTAGAGCAACAATCACCATGCGTGTGCATGTAGCTGTTGTAGTGTGCGGACTCTTTTCAGGAGAAGCCCAAGATAGAATCTTGGTGAGATGCTATTTCTATTTCTTACTTTTGAGGCAGGTACACGTTGATTTGCTTATTAATTCCAGCATGTTAAACTCTCACTAATGGTGAGTATGTATTCACTTTTGCACACATCCTCGATAGGGTTTGAGGTCTTTGGGGTTGCAGGGCAAGCTTTTCACCTGTTTAACTGTTTTCCAGCTCTGTGGACATCTGTTTTGTTGTTTTGTTATTAAAAAGCCGAGCAAAACTTTTAAATATATTTTTATTACTTGGAATGTCCTACATATAAGTGATATATGTTAATCATATTTAGCCTGTACACCCTAAGCATACCTGAATCTTAATTTTGTGTGTTTTTGTTGTCTGCCTTTATTTCTTCCTTTCTTCCTTTCCCTTCCTTCTTTCCTTTCTTCCTTCCTTTCTCCCTCCCTCCCTCCCTCCCTCCCTCCCTCCCTCCCTCTTTTTCTTTGTTTTCTATAACTCATGGGTTTGCTTAATGCTGTCCAAGTGTGTGTGGCCATCCACAGGGAATGGACAACCTACTAGTGGTCACATTCCAGAAGAAAAATAACTCTGCACCCCCCCCCCCAGCTGATACCTATTTAGCTGGGGTTGGCTTCTTGAAGACCAATCCCATTCTGCTCAGTGTTTTGACTGATGTGATCTAAAGTGCTGGATTTTGAGTTCGATAAATGCATTGTAGAATACTGTGAAATTGAGCTGCTTCTCAATAAGGATATTCTCCTTCCCCTTGTGTCTTTTATCCATTGATCGTCTAGAAAACTGCAATGTTCATATTTGTCTTAGGCAGTTATTAAATTATGTAAATTATGTAGTATCAAATCGACTAGAAATCAGTTGTTTCTAACTTAATAAAATTGTCTATGCTCTTAAGTATTAAGCTAACAATAATTAATATTTCTAAGATAAATTTTAACTCATAAAAAGTAAGACTCCTCTTTAATGACAGGTTTTTCCAAGTTCTGGTCTTGTCCAATTTAAATTAACAGGAAAAAAATAATTTAAATAGAAAGCTGATGTCTGTTCTGTGTACTTAAACCTTAACAATTATGAGATTAGGTTCTATCCACGTCTTTGCCATCAAGGTGTTCCACTCAGATTATAACCATGTTTTCTAAAGGACAGGCTTTCGATTCAGGATGGGTAATGCTAATAAAATATGATCTAAGATCTAAACAATAGCCTAAGTTACAACTGAAAGATATTACAATATCTTTGTCTTTAAAATGATCTTGGAGATATGTGTATATATGTAGTGTTTTCTTGTACTTGTGTTTTTATATAGTTTCCATTCTACAATTTGGCTTATAATTAAGTGATCTTTTAATTAAAACTTCCAGGTTGGCCTAAATTTCTTTTAGTTCATAGTATAATTAAAGCTTCCTTTTTTATTGTAGTTAGATAAACCATTAGTCAATATGTTATTAAGTTAGTCATAATCTCAGATCTGAGGCTATAAGAAGTCTAAAATGTTCTTGTTTCTTTTAAGACATAGTAACTTCTGTGACAAAATTTCATTATTGTCAACAAGGCCCTCACCTCAGAGATGATCCTTTAGTCTCCGTGATTCCTAAAATGTAAAGACTGAGCAAATGACTTATCCCTGTGATCTCAGACTTCCATAAGTAATTAATATCCTTAAAACACAACCCGCAGGCAGTACATTTCTTCAAAATAATTGCTTATAGTTTCCAGTAGATAATCATATCTCTAATTAAAAAATCAAGTCTTAAGTTTATTTAAAATCATTCACTGTCAAGGTTTAGTAAAGTATACAGCAGTTAAATTATATTTTAATTAAAAATCATTAGAAAATGGATAAGTTGAAGAAGCATGAGGTGTTAAAAAAACCTCAAATGTGTGCACCTCATTCCACATCCTTGTGTTTGCATAGCAGGCCCATTTCTGTTCTGTGTCTGCACAGACCTAGGGATTCCCTCAATCCCATTATTCCTCTACCCTTATATCTTTTAAGGATATCAATCAACTTTATTGAGTTTGGCATTAGGGTCTTGAATCGGGAATATCCAGGTTTTCTGTGTCTTTAGACAGTCAGAGGTGCTGTTACTTCCCTTTTACAAAGGTCCACTGAGGTACATGGATATTCATGAAGCTTCATCACTGCCACTGGGGTTGAAGCCTGTGTAGAAGCCGAGCTGTGTTGTGGTGGAAAGAGACCAGAGTCTGATCTTAGCAGACAACACTGGTCATGAGCACAGACAGCAAATGACACTGATTTTCCTGCTGTGCACTGGGAACAAGCTGTCTGGGACCCTTCATAGGACATGGGAAGGGACATGGGAATGAGGAAGTTGATGCAGCTTCCTGGGTTGTGTTTGTATGTAGACCTTCCCTCCTGAAATCATTTGCCCAAGGGAGATGGACGACTCAGCAAACATTTTCCTCTTCTGAAATTAATATTGCTTTAATTAAAATAATGCTTAAAGAAAATTAAGCAAAACCTAGTTTATTGCAATAAAGGTGTTATAAATAACAGCTTACAAACTATCATTACAAGTTTCAGTTTAAAGGTCAGTTACTCGTGAGTACTGTGTGTGTGTGTGTGTGTGTGTGTGTGTGTGTGTGTGTACACCGGATAGCGGGCAGTGACAGAACAGTAGACTATATGACCCAACTTTATTTCTTCTACAGGAAAAATAGCTCCATAGTAGGGATTGTGTAGAACAGTTGTAAAACTATGATTGAAGGGAAGTATTAGGTGTTGCTAATCATAGTGGCTCATGATTGAAATCCTAGCACCTGCAAAAGTGGTGTAGAAAGAGTAAAGAAATGAGGAGCTATTAGAATAACAGAGGTTATGCTAGTGTTAGATAAACTGGAGTATTGAGACAGCTCCTATTTTTTAAATAATGTACTTATACCCCACTAAGTCTAATTATTGCAGCCCTTATTTACAGTGTGCTCGGGGCCACATTCCTAAAGAACAGTGACTCTCCCTTCCCTAGAATCCATCAACCAAAACTAGCATCTTAGTAAGGGCTGGGGCTTCAAAGTCCACCTCCATGCATCACGTGGAGGTCTTATGAGTGTGGCCACAGCAGTTGTGACTTCAGGTGTGCAGCAGCTGTGTCACGTGCAGAACCCAGCATTTCACACTTCTGCTCCCCTTTTTGTAATGTTTTCTGAGCTTTCAGGGTTAGGGGTCAGATAGAATTGTCACGTTTATGCTGAGTAGTCACGGTTGCTTGTTTTTACAATTTAAATTGCAATGCATCTCTGTACAAACTACCATTACCACAATAAGGAGCTTCTCTGAGCCAGGTTGTGAGCAGCAGAAATCTATGGATGAATCACAAATATTTAGAAGGCAATGTGTCAACACGACCACTTAGAAAAACAAGAGTAGGTTCTCTCCGAGAACTTATGACTTCCGTAGCCATGGGTCTTGACTCTGTTAAAAGTACCAGGTATGTTTTCCCTTCTGTGGAACAGGCCTGAAATCTTGCTGGCAACAGTTGCTTAGCTCCATCAACCTTCTTTCCCATTGGCCTATCTTGTCTGGCATCTATTTTGTAGCATTCCGGTTTACCTCAGGATACCCTGGTTTCATAGTATATTTCAACACTATGACCGATGGGCACCTGGGACTTTTCTGGTCAGCTCGTGGTTGATTTCTCTGTGTCGTGCAATCCACAAGTGTTGTGTCTTTAGCAACAGGATTTTATCATCTTCCCTTTCTGGGCAACCAACAGCAATAACAGTAGGCGATATCGTTTCGTGTGCCTTGGAACCCTCTCTGACCAGTGACCTGTGCCTGACACTGACATTTTATTTAGTCATTCGTGGATTTTGCGATCAGCTTTTTCTCTAATGTGTGGTGATAGCGGCTTGTTCAGAGCTTTGTGGGTTTGTGGTTAGACTGCTCTCCTACATGGCAGAGTTCAAAATCTGGTCTACACAGAAAGACAGAGTTCCAGGAGAGCCAGGGCTTCTTTTCCCAAAAGGTATTTTTAAGTAGCTTACAAGCTAGTGGTGTTTCAGGCTTTTAAAATACATATGTAGCTTTCTTTAACCCACTTCCTAACCCTACTTTCCACTATGCTGTTTTCATCCATATTTAAACCTTCGGCCTCCAGTATTTCCTCCTTGTTCATTCATATCACATAAACAGTACTATCCCCACTGGCTATATGCATATATATTTATCCTGTTTTGCAAGATTCTACTGAAGTCACCTCCTACTGAAAAGTTTCTGGACAACAAAGGAAAGGAACTCAAAGGAGAGGCATTCCACAGAAAATCTTTGTAAGGTATACATAGGTCAGAGGATTTGTGGCTGGAATATATATATCAAATTAAAAATAAAGCAACTAAATATCAGGAACTCAAACAACATAGTTAAGAGCAAAAATGGACCATGAACTGGAGAGATGGCTCAGTGCTTGACAGCACTGGGTGTTCTTCCAGAGAACCCAGGTTCAGTTCCCAGCACCCACATGGCAGCTCACAAGTGTCTATAACTCTGTTCCAGGGGATCTGACACACTCACGCCAATGCACAGAAAATAAGTTATAAAAAGAAAATGGACCACATAAAATAGGTGTAGAGAGAGTAAACAACCTTGTCTTGTTTTGGGTTGTAGAATTGTCTTTCTTTCATCTAAGTTGTTGTTGCTCCTGGGATCACTGTAAAATGTCTTTATTATGTTGAGCATGTCCCTTGAATCCCCTAATTTCTCCTGGATTATCATGAAGTGCAGTAGGAGGCCGCCCAGACTCCTGAAATACTCACACAGCAGCTGTATTATTTAAATCACTGCTTGGCTCATTAGCTCTAGTTTCTTATTGGCTAACTCTTACATCTTAATTTAACCCATTTCTGTTAATCTGTGTATTGCTATGAGGCTGTGGATTACCGGGTAAAGTTCCAGTGTCTGTCTTCAGCAGGATTACATGACTTCTCCCTACTCTGCCTTCTTTTTCCCAGCATTCAGTTTAGTTTTCCCCACCTAGCTCTGTTCTGCCCTGCTCTGCTATAGGATCAAAGCCGTTTCTTTATTCATTAACCAATAAAAGCAACACATAGACAGAAGGACCTTCCACCCCAATGGGAAAAAGTTGTTGGATTTTTATCAGATATTTCTTGAATCCCTTTTCATTTTTAATGTGTTAATGTGGTTCTTATCTGTGCTTTTTAGTTAATTTGGACAAGGGTCTATCAATCTCATTTTTTTTTCAGTGAGAAAACTCTTTATTTTACTGATTTTTGTATTGTTTATTGGTTGTATATTATTGATTTCAGCCCTGAGTTTGATTACACATTGTCTTCTACTCATTTTGAGTGTGATTTCTTCTTGATATTCCAAGTGTGTTGTTAAGTTATTCTTGAGATCTGTTTGATTTTTTTTGTATGTAGGTAATTTGTGTGATGAACATGAGTCTTAGAAATGCCATCATTGCCTTCCCTAAGTTTGTGCATTTTGTGTATTCTCTTATTCATACAATTCTAGAGAGTCTTTCATTTATGAATTCTGTCTTGACATATTTTTATTAGTGTAAATTGTATAATTTTATCCATATAATTGTTTATTCTGTAGTTAGTTGTTCACATTCCCTGGAGTAAAGTTTTCGGTGGTTTCTACTGTTGATACTCAGTTTCACTTCATGATGCTTAGATAAAATGCAGGATTGTGTTTCAGTTTTGTTGTTTCTCAGTAGACTTGCTCTGTGCCTAAATATGTGATCATTTTGCAGAGTTCCATGGGGTCTCGAGTATAAGGTATATTCTTTTGTATTTGGGTGAGATGTTTTCTATTTCTTTAGTTCATTTAGTTTATACTGTGAGTTAGATTCTGCATTTCTCTGCTTGCCTTTATGTGGATGATCTGTGTGTTGGTGGGAATGGAATAGTGAAGTCTCTCACTATTATTGTGTGAGAGTCAATAGGTCAATTAAGCTGTAGCAGTGTTTGTGTTTCTGTTTGTTTGTTTAAACAAATTTAGGTGTCCTTGTTTTTGGGAAATAGATGTTAAGAATAGAAATGTCCTTTGAGTATATGGTGTCCTTTCCTGTATCTTCTGATAAGTTTTAGTTTGATGTCTATTTTGTCAGATATTAAAATGGCTACACTAAAGGGCTAGAGAGATGATGGCTCAGCGGTTAAGATCATTGCCTGCTCTTCCAAAGGTCCTGAGTTCAATTCCCAGCAACCACATGGTGGCTCACAACCATCTGGAATGGGGTCTGGTGCCCTCTTCTGGCCTGCAGGCATACACACAGACAGAATATTGTATACATAATAATAAATAAATAAATAAATATTAAAAAATAAAATAAAATGGCTACATTGGCTTACTTTTGGATCCATTTTCTTGGAATAATCTGTTCTATCACTTTTCCTGGAGGTGTTGTCTATCCTTGATGTTGAGGTACATTTCCTGGAAGCAGCAGACAGACCCTGTTTCCACATCCATCCTGTTAGTTTGTATGTTTTTATTCAGGGAATTCAGACCATTGATATCAACCAGCAGTGTTTGTTGATTTATTTATTTATCATGTATGCAATGTTTCTCCTGCATGTATACCTGCATGCCAGAAGAGGGCACCAAACCTCATTACAGATGTGAGCCACTGTGTGGTTGCTGAGAATTGAACTCAGGACCTCTGGAAGAGCAACCAGTGCTCTTAACCTCTGAGCCATCTCCCCAGCCCTGTTAATTCTTTTTAATTTGTTTTTGTTGTTCTTTCAATGGTACTGGTAGTTTTGGTGTGTGTGTGTGTGTGTGTGCGCGCACATTATTGCTAAAATTGGCCAAAAACACTCCCTCTCATATGAAGAGCATCTATGACGGTCATGTTTTGAGACCCAATTTGATAGACACCTAAAGAAAGTATTGGTGAATTTTACTGTTTATTTCTGTTAAAATCTTAACAAGAATAAGGGATGGAGAGATGGGTCAGCAGTTAAGAGCACAGATTTCTTTTCCAGAGAGCCATGTTTGATTCTCAGAATCCACTCACACAGTCTATGACTCCACTTTCAGGGAATGTAATGTCTTCTGGCTTCCCTTGACACCAAACACATATGAAATGCACTGATGTACCTGCAAAAAGAAAAAAAAATCCATACACATGAAATGAAATAAGTCTTAATGTTCATGTGAGTGACATTATTTGTCTAATGATTATTGTGGTGTTGAAGGAGTTATTCATGGCCCTGGAAGCAATACTAGCCAGAATGAGGTTCCAAGGTTAAGTGACTTAGTATCTTTGTATCATCACTAAAGAATGGCCATTGTGAATATTTATTTTATTTTACTTTTAGCAGTCTGTGAGATCCTGAGGTTTGGGTATAATTTAGTGACTGGAGGTTTTCTTCATTACCTTGGGCAAATAAAACCTTTTCTGAAATTCAAGAGATGCTTTTCATAACTCAGAATCCAATTGGAGTACACCTGCCATGTATGCCTATTTTGTTCATCCATTGAGTAATTGTATTGGCAGAGAATGAATATATTGAAAATGAAATGAGAGAAGGTCATTGACTTTTGCCTCATCCCTAATGTTTGAAGTTTCCTATCAAGCCCTATATATGGTTGCTGTGTTGGAATTTTTATTTTATTTTCTTTTTCTTAGAAAAGGGTATTCTCCTGAGCACCTCTTTCGGGTGACTTTGTGTTCTGCTGACTTCTGGCATCCTCAGGTTGACACCTAGACACATCAGATACACAGAATGGTGAGTGTGCCTTGGGCTTCTGGAATACGGGAATGGGGGCAAGTGAATGAAAAATAGAAGAGGACATGAGGATATGACTGCTCCCATATATGGTAGAGGAGATGGTTTATTGTGTGTGTGTGTGTGAGAGAGAGAGAGAGAGAGAGAGAGAGAGAGAGAGAGAGAGAGAGAGAGAGAGAGAGAGAGAGAGAACAGCCAGGGGTATCTGGAGTGATCCAGAATTAAGGGGATCATGTTAGGAAGAGAAAGCAAGAGACAAATAGAAGAGAGGAAGGAGAGCAGGGTATCAAGTGGCCAAGAGGCAGAAAGGCCAAGATACCAGAGTAGCCAAAATGACTGAATTATATAGAATCAGAGAAGCTGGGGGAAAGGAAAACCCAGCCTAATTACTGGGTCACAGAGGTTAGGGTAGGAGTGGGGTATGCCAGTCCGGAGGACACTGTAACAGGTGGACTGGCAGCCAGCATTCTCTTTGATACGTTAATAGACACTTTAGCAGTTTGTCCAGGGTTTGAGACCTAGCATGTGATTTGCAACACTAGCTGTTTTGGAGGCCTTTCTCGCTAGCCCTGAAGTTCCCCTGGTGCTTTGCAGCCCAGTGGAGGTGGAGTCCGAGACAGCAGTGCTATGCCCATGTGCTCTTGAAGTGCGCACCCTGCAGGCAGCCTTGAGCCACTGTCCTTGTGAAGCTGCTTCATTGTAATCCCTAGCATTCTTAAGTGAGTCTTTGCCATGAACTTGTCTCAACACAGATCTTACTGTGTTGGAATTTTTATTTTATTTTCTTTTTCTTAGAGAAGGGTTGGTGATGCTGAGTCTAGATTGTGCTGCATTGTTGACTTCAGTGTGCTTTACATTTATAATGTATTTATTACACTTTTGTGTGCATTTACATTGATCTTCCTTTTAATTTATGTGTAATATTTATTGTCATTTCTCTATTTCATTTTGCTTTTGGCGACAGGGTTTCCCTGTATAACACAGGAACTCCTGGTACACACAAGACTAGCCTTGAACTCACACATCCTCCTCCTCTGCCTCATATATTCTGGGATGACAGGCTTATACCTCCCTGCTGGATTATCCTTTTTTTTTTTTTTTTAATGCAGGGATACTTGTGTAACAGAAGACTGGGCTGGAAATCACTTTATAACTAAACCTTGATACTCAAAACTCTTTCTCCCATTCCCACGCTTGTCTTCTCCTCTTCAGTCCTACATTCACCACACTATCTGCACATCCCACACATTCTGCTGCCCCTGCATCACGTCCACCCACCCACAGATCTCATGAAATGTTTCTTTTCCATGGTCTCTGTAGATACTCATCCAGTTTTGAAACATGGGTAACAGATCAGACATAGAATCATATAAGGGAGATACAGACAGCATTTAACTTTGCGTGCGTAGGTTACATGGTTCGTTATAATTACATTTCCAGTTACATCCCTTTTCCCTGCAAATTCCATTTTGGTTTTCTTCTCTGCTGAGTGGGATTCTGATGTGTACCTGTGCCTTTAGCTGGTCTTTCTTTGGAGCACCAGCTCCCAAGTTATGAAAAAGTGACTTCTTATTAATTATGAACACTTGGCATTAGCTTAGGTTTGTTCCCAGCTAGCTCTTAAAATTAATCTGTTTATATTAATTATGGTCTGCCATATGGCTCGCTACCTTTCCTCAGTATGTATGTCTGACTTCCTCTGCATCTGATTGGTGAATGCCCCACCCCTCAGATTCTTCCCAGAGTTCCTGTCTCTTCCCGAAAGTTCGACCTGTCTTCTTCTGCCTAGCTATTTGCCATTCAGCTCTTTATTAAACCAATCCGAAGTGCCTGAGGCAGGTAAGGAAGAACAGAGAGACACATCTTCACATATTGTATGATCAGATACCCCCAATACTTCCCCTTTTTGTTTAAAATAAAGAAGGAGAGGTTTTAACTCTGAGTTAAACTGTATACTATACAGGTAAGAATTATATACACAATGTCCAGTTTATTTTTATTTGACAACTTTGGAAAAAGTACTCTATTATCTGTCCTATTTTGGTGAGTCCAAACTTTTGTATCTAAACCACTTTCTACCATAACTTGTATTACCAACCTAAAATATCCTTTTAGACCTAAAAACATTTTCTTAGATAAACAACTTAAGCTTTTATGTCTCTTAACCTTTATGAACTTTACTTCCCTTTTGTGAGTTTCTTTTCTGATTAGTAATGAGGAAAATAGTAAAACTGTAACTATCTAGTCTTTAACCCTATCAGTGACCAGGGAAGGCTAAACTATTTCCTGAGTAAACAGGAAGTGCAGAAAAAGCAACTTCCAAAACCATAGAAATGACAGACACAGCTGGCTGCCTGGACAGTCACCCAAGTTTCCTCTGCAATCATGGGGCATCCATCTTCAGCATATAAACTTACACAATCTGACAGACTGTTCTGTAAAGCAGGAATTTTGAGGAATTATCCTACCTTGTCTTGGCAAGGCTTAGCAGTAGACTTTCATTGTGTTCTGCTTGTCCAATTTAGACAGCATACTTTCAGTAATCGAGGCAGGGAAAGTTTCTTGCCTAGTGGCTAGCTTTGTCATGTTGAAAGCAAACTCCATATGAGTTTCTTTAATGTCCATCATCTTCACTGAAATATATTGGTACCACCAGGAGCATGCATATCTCACTATCATGAAAAGCCCTATGTTATTAAAACATCTTAAATGCCATATTCTGTAGATCTCTGAAGTGTTTGAAGACCACCTATCTATCTAAAATATATCTCTGTTTAACCCTGAAAACACACCTAACATGACTAAATGTTTGATTGGTGTCGCGTCCACCCTCGTCCTGCAAGGAAAAATGCAACACCTGGAGCTCTTCTTGCAGCAGTTTTCAGGACTTTATTCACAATAATCTTTCTCCTTCTCCTTCTCTCTTTCCCTCTCTTTCTACCCTCTCTCTTCGGGCAAACCTCTCCCAGCCCTTAAGCAGGCATGGGCTGCCAACCCTGAACTGCCAGGTGGGCACTGCCCATAGGTTCACGCATATGCAGGCAGCTGATAATCATTGCGTGATCATAGCATAGGTCAGGCCTTAGCCATCTCAGGAGTTGATTATACATCTCCATCAGGTGTGACACCATGCTGCTCGCTACAGATTGGTATAGATGAATAACTATTAACCAGCATTTCTTAATAATCCTAAACAGTTTGTAATATAGCTTTCAAGGACTTTACATTTTACATTACTGTAACATGAAGGGGCCTGCTTGTTGGGGTTTATGTCCTGCCCAGTTCTCCACAGCTGGCAAGCCCCAAAGAAGATCACACAGAGATCTCCATAAGTTATAAAACTGATTGGCCCATTAGCTCAGACTACTTATTAGCTCTTGTAGCTTATATTAACCCATTATTCTTATCTGTGTTAGCCACATGGCTCAGTACCTTTCTCAGCAGGGCAGCTCACATCTTGCTTCTTCGGTGGTCTGGGTGGAACTGCGGAAGGAGCTTCCTGCTTCCCAGAATACTCCTGTTCTCATCGCCCCACCTCTACTTCCTGTCTGGTTGACCTAGCTATACTTCCTGTCTGGCCAATCAGCTTTTATTTAAAATATGATTGACAGAATACAGACAATTCTCCTGTACCACATTACATTTCAAAATGAGCTGCATACTACAATACCTTAAAGAAGAGTAGAAACATTATGTACAGTACATTATAACAAAAATAACCTTAAATTTGTATAGATATATGGAAATTCATACCAGTGTAAAATATTTGAGAGTAGAGGTTGCTTTTAAGCATAAAAGTAGATTCAGTAATCTACCCTTTTATCCTGTCATTCCTATATTCCCTGCCTCCTTATTTTTCACTAGATAGGAGAGAAAGAAGGGTGGAAGGAAGGAAGGAAGGAAGGAAGGAAGGAAGGAAGGAAGGAAGGAAGGAAGGAAGAAAAAAGAAAGAAAGAAGTCTTTTAATCTTACCTCCATTGTTTAGTTTCCTCCCTGACTATAACTGATAACAGCTTGCAATGACAAGCATCTGTAACCCACCAAAAGATGAAAACCCACTAATTCCACCTCTTGGGGATGTGAGTGTCATGTTCTTAAAATTATTTCCTGTCATTTGGCAGCAGTGGTATCTTGAGGTAACCCTGAGAGAACTGGATAATGGTTAAGTCCTGGGGAGCTAGCTGTATCATTTCTATGTCCAGTCTCTGTGTAGTGAAGTCCTGGATGAAGTAGTCTGTAAGACTAGACCATCTCAGCTAGCTGCTTTGAAGTTGTTCTGGATGCAGATTTTTGAGAAAACTGCAACGGAGCCATTTGTGTATCACCTGAGATAATTGTATTGTCTTCATTGATGTTTGGTCCTTTTATTCGGAAAACATACAAACTTTTGATCGTAGAATATATATCTGCATTAATATAAGTATGGAATGTGTAGTGTGCACAAATCAGCTAAAGATGATTTTATGTTCTATGTTTGAATGGGTAAAAGGGATCTGTCAACTTTATTCTTTTAGTTTTTTGAGAAAGGGTTTCTCTGTGCAGCCTTGGCCATCCTGGAACTCACTCTGTAGACCAGGCTTGCCTTGAACTTACAAAGATCTTCCTGTCTTTGCCTCCCAAGTGCTGGGATTAAAGGAGTGTGCCACCACCGGTAAGCTACTTTATTTTTAATTTTATTTAATTAACAATTTTTTCATTTGTTTTACATACTGACCACAGTTTCTCCTTCCTCCTTTCATCTATTACCTCCCATCACCTCCCACTTCCCCCCTCCCCACCCACTCCTCTGTCTCCATTCAGAAAGGGGAAGCCCCTCCCCCATGGGCTTGAAGAAAGCATGGCACATCAAGTTGAGGCAGGGCTGGGTCTGGTCCTTATGGCAGATAACAGTGTACTATGGGAAGAGACTGGCCTTTGGAGGTCCTTAGGAATGGGTGCTGACCACTCACGTGCCTCCAGTAGCTTGCAAAAAGACGAAAAAACTTTTGAACATGTTTATTATTGGTAAATTCCTCTCTGTAAGTGATATATTTTAATCGTATGTCACCCTTAATAGCACACCCAGCACACCTTTCTTTAATGTGTCTTTTGCCACTTGTTTTATTTTGTTTTATAATCCACAAAGTTCAGTCAGTATTATTCAAGTGTGTTTGGCCATCCCAAGGGTGTGGTCATCCTACTGATGGCTACATTTCTGAGAAAAAAATGACTCTTCATCTTTACAAAGATGTTAGGTGCCCATACCTTCTTAGCTAGGGGTGGCCTTCTTGAGGACCAATCACATTCTGCCCAAATTTTGACTGACACAATCCAATGTGCTTGTGGGATTTTTAAATGTTTATATGTGCATTGTAGAATATTTATGGGAAAGTGGGTTCCATCTCAATAATAATACTGTTTTTTCCATTGTGTCTTTGTTCAGTGGCCTTCTATAAGACTCCAATGCTTTGACTAACATAGACAATTACTATTCATGTAACTGTTGTGGTATAAATTTAATAAGAAATAAGTTACTTCCAACTGATGTTAATCTAATTCACACAGAAAAAAAAGAAAGCAAGAGAGAAGGGAAAATCTAAACACGTCCCATGAGTTCTTTATGGCTGGAGACTTAGGCCAGAGTACCGGTGTTAAATTGAAACTGAGGAGTTCTACATTGTTGTGATTTGGCAGGGTCACCTATTATTCTACTTTTCTCGTATTTTCTATTGATTTCTTATCCATCCCTGGTGAAAAACAAAGTAGAGATGGTGAATCCTCTATTAACCTATATTGTAAGACATGGAAACCTCAGGTTGGTGATTGTTTTTGACCCAACTAATTGGCTTGATAAGTCATAATGGAAATTGGGCAGAAAATAGTTAGGGAAATTTATAACAGTTAGAGAGGAGAATTTATTTTCCTCCAGGTGACTGTTTGCCAAATTTATAATTGGTTTTTGGGGTCTAGGCATGGTATTCTAGTTTAGAGAAGGGTAAATTTATTCTAAGCAAAGACGTACTACAGGACAAAAATAGGCGATGAAAGGTGTCCACAGGCTTCATGAGAAAGGGTATTCAAAGGTATCAGTCATACTTGGGACTTTGGAAGAAGAAGGATTTGGTTGCTAAGAGACATAGCATGCAAAAAGATTCTATGTTTGAACCAACAGGATTACATTTGGTAAGCTTTGTTAACTGAGCATACATTTCCCATAGTCATCTGAATTTAGAACTGTTGGAGGGAGGTTGCTTGTGGTTCCCAACTGCCTGGCTAGCTTACACCCAAAATAATCACAGAGAAACTATATTGATTAAATCCCTGCTTGGCCCTTTAGCTCTAGCTTCTTACTGGCTAACTCTTATATTAATTCAACCCATTTCTATTAATCTGTATATGTCCACGTGACAGTGGCTTACCTGCAAAGATTCGGCACGTCTGACTCTGGTGGCTCCATGGCATCCCTCTCTGACTCTGCCTTCTTCCTCCCAGCATTTTGTTTAGTTTTCCCCGCCTAGCTGTGTTCCCCTATAGCTCTGCTATAGGCCCAAAGCAGTTCCTTTATTAACCAATGAATGCAACACATAGACAGAAAGACCTCCTACACCATAGAACTGTGCAGGCCCACTTATTTAGAAGAGGAAGTTGTGAAAACATTAAAAGAAAAGTTCTTGAGCATTCCCCTGAGAACAGTTTGCTCTATTGCACATATACCTCAAACTACTTCATTTCAAATCAGCTTATTTCCCATATTATCCTATGTTTTCCAAAGGCATTTGAAGGCAATGAGGAGTTACTGAGGCATAACTAAAAGAAGTAACTTGTTGCTATTTTTAAAGCAGACATAGACACAACACACCAAAGATAATTCTTCTGTGAAGGATACCTACAGATCCCTAAGTTCATTGTTCAGAGAGGACTGTGTGAAGAGACCATGCCAATGGAGTTCCATGTGCTCGGCTGCCTGCTCTACACTTGTTCCAATGACTCCTATTAATCTTGTTATCTCTGATAGTAGCCCTCCTTGTTGAAAATTTTAACTTGCTTACATTCCTTTCTTCTACCAAGGACTTGACAATCTTTGCTTTCAAGTCCATTTCTAGCTCTCTGGTGTACAGAAAAATCCTTGCTTCCCACTGAACCTTCCTGACACTTGTCTCTGCTGTAGGCATTTAGTTTTAGCAGTTTTGTCCTGTAAGCGTCTCCCTGACTGATTCATTCAGCTTTGCATTCTATGTGTTCTCGGGTTGTTTTGTTTTGTTTTTGTCTAAAGAGAATTTTCTTGCCGGTTCTTCCATGTTCCTTCCAAAACAAGTTCTAATGCCAACAGAGGACCTGTTGGTTTTACTTAAACAGGGGTTCAAGTTTTTTTTTTTTTAATTTACTTCTTGTATTGGGCTTTTCATCTGGCTATCATAAATGAGTATGGAAAATGTGACTTAAAGCAGAACTGAAGGGTACAGTCCATTAAAGGCACAACAGTGGAGGGGCTGGTCACATCACACACAATGACAAATAGTGTAGTTGTGTAGTTTCTCAGCTCACTCCTTCCATTAATGTAATCCCTATATAGTTCAGAAAGGGCTTCATCTCAAGTGTGTGTCTGTGTGTGTGTGTGTGTGTGTGTGTGTGTGCCTCGCCTTATAGGCTCATGTATTTGAAACCTTAGTTTTTAGTGAAACTCATTGAAAACTATTAGGAAATGTTGTCTCAGTGTAGGAGGTATGTCACAGGGTGTTCTTTGAGGTTTAAAAGCTCATTCCTGGCATTCTGTCTGTCTTTTTGTCTTCTGCCTTTTCCAGGAGTAAAACATGCAGGCACTCTTCTAGCCTGTCTGCTTCCTGTCGTTGTAATCATGGACCAACCCTCTAAAGGGTAAAGAAGCCCAGATTAGGTGATGTATTTTATAATAGCTGCCTTGATCATGAGCTCTCATCTCAGCAGCAGAATCATAACGGAGACTGTGCATCTGCCTTTCTTACAATAAGAACTCAAGATAGCATTCTACAGGTGTTTCGGAATTAACCTTTATTGACATCATCACTTAGAAGTGTCCTCAGAATCCGCAGTGCTCAGTGATTCTGTATAGTGTCAGCCCGCAGTTACAGGTAACCATATAATATGTGCTCTGTTTCAGGAGTCCGTGACCTTCGAAGATGTGGCAGTGAACTTCACCTCAGGAGAGTGGGCTTTGTTGGATTCCAGTCAAAAGACACTCTACAGAGATGTGATGGGGGAGACACTTTTTAACCTTATGTTCATAGGTAAAAACACAACCTGTTCCCATTGCTTATTCAGTCAGAGAGCAACTGTACCCAGTTTGTGTGTGTAGCCTTGTGATTTGAATCCTTGAATTGAACATGTGGTGAATTTAGCGAGCATGCACGTGTTTTAAGAGTGGGATTGTAATTTTTTTTAATATTGAAGATGTTATAATGAATTCTTTGGGTTTAATTTTAGAAAAAGGACTAGAACAAAACATTGAAGAGAACTACAAAGATCTCTGCAGAAGTCTGAGGTAAATTATATTCAATAGGAAGCAATTTATATCTAACATTTACAAGTGAGATGATGACCGAGAACCTACTAAATGATCTATATCTGTCTAATTGCACATTGAATCTAACCCCAAATTCCTATAGCAGAGCACTGAATTATCTCATTCCCTGTTGTGTAATCTGTATCATCTATAATCTGTGAATATCACTAACATGTGATAGAACATTAATCTGAAAGAGCTTTTCCAAGAGTTTGCTACACAAAATCTTCCTGTGATATTTAAACTTATTTAGAATCATTCTGTATACCTTTTTGAGGCTTTGAATAGAAAGCTCTGTGTTTGTTCCCTTTCTTTTGCTGTGAAAGAAAGCAACTCTGAGGTGGAGCTCATGTTTAGTTTACTTACCCTTCCTTGTCACAGTTCCATAATAAAGGGAAGCAGAGCAGAAACTGAAGTAGAGGTGATGGAGAGATGCTGTGTACTGTGTGCTCATCCCTTATTCAGCCACCTCTCTTCAACCCGGCCCACCTCTCTAGGGGACAACACCCATAGTTATCAGGAGATGTCTCCATAGACATATCTATCAGTCTGGTAAAGCCACTTTCTTCTTTGGCGTTTCCCCTTCTCAGATGTGTATACTAACTTCTGTCAAGTTGATGGAAACTAAGTAGATCCCTTCACCTCTTGCCAACATTACACACACACACACACACACACACACACACACACACCCCACATTATTAATCTAGAACCGTTCATGGCTTGTTTCTTCTGAAATACTCTTAATCTCACGATATAAATCACACTATAACATTGGAAAACATAGGTTCTTATATGAGATATCACAGGAACTGCCCCAGGATCATCCCTAAAACCACAGAAGTCAGACTTCCATCATTACTGTCAGCATTCCTGACCTCCGAGTTCCTGGGACAGCTCATTATCCTCAGACTCAGTGACTAAGGTCATCTAACCTAAGTTTCTAGACATTTTCACAGACCTAAAAGCCATGTGGTCAGCTCTGGTAAATGAATACCACATGAACCTGGTAACCAACTTCTGTTTGAGAGTCCTCTTTGTTCCTGTGATAATCACCATGACCAAAGTCATCTTTGGAAGCAATGGGGTTTATTTTGACTTACACTTCCATGTTACAGTACAACAATGAAAGGCAGGACAGGGACTCAGAGTAGGCAGGAACCTGAAGGCTGGGATGCAACTAGACACCATGGAGGAATGTTACTTACTAGCTTGCTCCTCATGGATTTCTGAGGTATCTTTCTTATAAAACTCATACCCACCTGTGCAGGGGCACACATCCTCTAAGCCCTCCCTCATGAATCAGGTCTGAGAAAATGCTCCTGAAGACCTGTTTACCACCCAGTGTTTTTGAGTCATTTTCTCAATCAAGGGTCCCTATTCTCTGATGACCTTAGATGCTTCTGGTTGATTACAAACTAACCAACACAGGTTGAGGACGTAGAATGCCAAATGCCACAATGTTCCACAACTTTACGTGATTGTCATAATTTTCTCTTAATGCTAAGACCCATGACTGGATGTTTACTCCATTTTTATCCATTAGTTATGTTATATGTATGCATATGTATACGTTGTATACTTCTTATGGTACAAAGATTTGTGGCCACCAGAAAACCCCAATAGATCCTTCAACTCAAGACTAACAGGAATTTGTGAGTTCTCTACATAAATGCTGGTCATAAAACCCTGGTCTATTGGAAGAGCAAGAATTGCTCTTAACCTCCAAAACTATGATACAGCTCCTGCATGTGCTTGTTTGGTTTTAGTTTTTGGTTTTGGCTTTTTGAGACAGGGTTCCTCTTTTTTAGCCCTAGCAGTCCTGGAATTAGCTCTGTAGATCAGGCTGGTACTGAACTCACAGAATTCTGTCCACCTCTGCCTCCTTAGTGCTTGATTAAAGGTGTGCACCACCACCACCACCATCCTGCTACCTCCATAGTCAACACTCTGTTTCTTTGCAGATAATGGATTTCACAAATGGTTACACTGTCCTCAACATTGGAGGTATTATGCTACAACCTCTCTAATAGTAAAGTTGTAGCAGACCACATGAACTAGCCTTCAGTGTTTCCCTTTTTTTTTATAGTAATCATCTTCTCGTTTCTTGCAGAACTCAGTTGATTGAGAAAGATTGTGGATATGAATATAATATTCAGTGTGATGACAACCTTCAGCCAATTCTAAAGAATATGATTAATGAAGACATGCCTCCTGCAATAACAGGATATGAAAGCCAGTTGCATGTAAGAAGCATCATTGGTCATTCATTCTCACCTGTATATCTCAGAAACCAAGCTAAAGGGAAACAATCTCACTGTAAGGAGTCCTTTATACATCAGAAACATTGGGAAAATACCAGTCATTCTGAATCACTCCAGGTACTTGGAACTTTTCCCAGAGAGAAATCTTATAAGAATCAACAGTGTAAGGAAGCCTGTCGGAATCTCCCTTCTGATCAGCCTCACAAGAGAACACAATGTGGAGATAAACTCAATGGGAAAATATTAAGGAGATATACATGTAGTGCAGAAGATAATGGAATCCATACAGAAGTGAAATCGTTTGCTCATAACCACAGTGAAGAAGCCTTCATTGATTCCAGTGACCTTATCACCCCTGAAAAAAGTCATATTGGAGAGAAAAAATACACTTGTAAACAATGTGGGAAAACATTTAAGTATGCTTCGTGTTTTGAGAAACATAAAGTAACTCACACTGGAGAGAAGCCTTATGCATGTAAGCAGTGTGGAAAAGCCTTCACCAGTTCTAGCTGGTGCAACACTCATGAGAGGGGTCACAACGGAGAGAAGCCTTACATGTGTAAGCACTGTGGAAAAGCCTTCAGAAGTTCCAGTTATTGCAGCATTCATGAAAGAATTCACACTGGAGAGAAACCTTACGCATGTAAGCACTGTGGCAAAACCTTTGCCATTTTGAGGTCTCGTAACTGTCATGAGAAAATTCACACTGGAGAGAAGATTTATGCATGTAAACTTTGTGGAAAAAGCTTCCTTAGTCCCACTTCTTGTAGCATTCATGAAAGAATTCACACTGGAGAGAAACCTTACGCATGTAAGCATTGTGGCAAAACCTTTGCCAGTTTGACTGGGTGTATCACTCACGAAAGAAGTCACACTGGAGAGAAGCCTTACACATGTAAACACTGTGGAAAATCTTTCAACAATTGCAGTTATCGGAACGTTCATGAAAGAATTCACACTGGAGAGAAACCTTATGCATGTAAGTACTGTGGCAAAACATTCGTCATTTTGGGTTCTCTTATCACTCATGAAAGAAGTCACACTGGAGAAAAGCCTTACGCATGTAAGCACTGTGGAAAAGCCTTCTCCCAAGCCAGTTATCGTAACATTCATGAAAGAATTCACACTGGAGAGCAGCCTTACGCATGTAAGCACTGTGGCAAGACTTTTGCCATTTTGAGTTCCCGTAACACTCATGAAAAACTTCATACTGGAGAGAAGCCTTATGTGTGTAAGCATTGTGGAAAAGCCTTTATCAGTTCTATTTGGTGTAGTGCTCATGAAAGGGGTCACACTGGAGAGAAACCTTATGCATGTAAGCACTGTGGCAAAACCTTTGCCATTTTGAGTTCTCGTAACAGTCATGAAAAAATTCACACTGGAGAGAAGCCTTACACGTGTAAACATTGTGGAAAAGCCTTCACCAGTTCTGGCTATCGTAACAAGCATGAAAGAGCTCATACTGGAAAGAAACCTTAAACATGTAAACATTGTAGAGAACATTTGCCAAATTCAGTTGGTGCAACTCTCATGAAAGAATTCACACTGGAGAGAAGCTTTATGCATGTAAAACCCGTGGAAAATCCTTCACCAGTCCCTCTTACCATATTACTCATGAAAGAATTCACACCGGAGAGAAACTGTTTCCATGTAATGCATGAAGAAACTGTTCCGTCAACTTTATGATCATTCCAGCCATGAAAGAATTCACTCAAGAATGAAGACTTATGCATGTAAGCATTGTGAAAAATCCTTTTTCTGCCCTAGTAATTTAACTTGTAAGAGTTGTCATATTGAACAGTTGATATATATATATATATATATATATATCATATATATATATCACATACACACACATACATATGGTAGAAAAGCCTTCTTGGTAATTAGACTTACGTGACTAAGCATTTTCTGGTTATCATTTATGTAGACTTTTTTTTCCCTAAAGTTTATAGTTTTTGTCAGTCTATTTTGTTTGTGTGCCCATGCATGTAAGAACCTGGAGTCAGAAAAGGGTGTAGGATCCCCAGGAACTCAAATTAGAAGCAGTTGTGAGGTGAGTGAGCTCAGTACTAGGGTTCAAACTTCAGTACTTTGGAGGAGCAGTAAGTGCTTTAACCTTTCCACAGTCACCGTCTCATCATCAACTACATTCATGGAAATCTTGTACTTCGTACTTCTCAGTATTCTTCAAGCAAAGATTTGGAGTTTTCTTTTTCAGTTTTTACTGATGCTTTTATTTATTTTGACAGTTTCTTGTAGTTCTATACTATTTTAGCCATAAGTAAGGAAATAGTTTTTCATAATCCTTCTGCAGCCTCATAAGTTTTTGTAGAACCACAGGGGAATTGAGACAGACAAAAGTTAGAAACTCCTTGGACTTCCCACAGGGCAGGGAACCCTGATTGCTCTTTGGGCTGATGAGGGAGGGGGACTTGATTGGGAGAGGGGGAGGGAAATGGGAGGCGGCGGTGGGGAAGAGACAGAAATCTTTAATAAATAAATAAATAAAATGATAAATAAAATAAAATAGCTAATGAAAACAAAAAAAAGTTAGAAACTTCAGGAGGTCCTCGGGATCAACATATAAAAGGCAGTGGCAGCTGAGAGAATGGGAGTTTTGATGCACAGGAGTTTTATTCACCCAAGTGAGCACTCTTACAACCACCCAGTTAGATCTTGGAGATTGATGCTAAGTTAATGGCCCATGACACCTTCCCTTGAGCACCTTTCCCCCTTTCCTGCCCCCTTTCACTGTTGAGATACGGCTTGCATTTCAGGCTGCTCCATAGCTCCCTCTTGTGTACGTACAAGTCTACACAAGATTGTGTAGATTGCAGGAAAGATACAAGAGCTAAAGACACCAGAGCCTGGAAGATTCGCCTGCCCTGCAGACTCAGGTCACCTCACTTATTGTACCTTTATGCATGTGTAGATAGTATTGTCCCTCTGGTGAATATAAAGGTGTTGAAATAACTTTATTTACAGCAGAAGCAATAGCAGGCATGGCGAGCTACCGGAGTTAAATTCTTAGGTGTCCCTACCTCATCACTAGGTAAGGACCTCTTTGTCAGTTCCATCTTGAGGCTTGTGAATGAGTTTTTCTTGTGTATGTAGACATCACTCCTATTTGGGGGCCAAAAATTTCTTCATCTCTATGGTGTGAGAGAAGAATTTCTTTTATTTTGGTTCCAAGTACATCTAGAAAGTGTCTGGACATTTATCTTTTTATTTTTATTAATTTCATTTTACATTATAACCACAGTTCTCCCTCCCACCCCTCTTCCTACCTGCCCCTTGTCTCCCCCTCCCCCCTGCCAGCCCAACCTCCATTCACTTCTCCCAAAGGGTAAAGCCTCCCATGGGGAATCAACAGAGTCTGGCACATTAAGTTGGGCAGAATCAAACCTTTCCCCCTGCATTAAGGCTGAGCATGGCCTTTTACAATAGGGAATGGGCTCCAACAAGCTAGAAAGATCATGTACCAGGGATAGATCCTGGCCCCACTCCTGGGGGACCCTCACAGCAAGCTACACAACTGTCTCCCACATGCAGAGGGCTTAGTTTGGTCCCATGTAGGCTCCACAGCTGTCAATCTAGGGTTCGTGAGTTTCCACAAGGTTGGTTCTGTTGTCTCTGCAGATCTTCATGATCTTGACCTCCCTTGCTCATATATTCCCTCCTTGGCCTGATAGTTGGTTGTGGGTCTCTGCACCTGGTTCCCTCAATTACTAGATGAAGGTTCTGTGATGACTCTTCAGATATTAATCAATCTGATCACAGGGAGAGACCAGTTCAGGCACCCTCTCAACTATTGCTGGAGTCATCCTTATGGATTCCTGGGAATTTCCCTAGTACCAGGTTTCTCCCTAACCCCATTATGGCTCTCTCTATAAAAATATCTCTTTCAATGCTCTCCCACTCTTTCTCCAGATCTCGACCATCCTTACCTCATGTTCTCATCCCCCATCCTCTCCCCTTTACTGCCCCACCTCGCCCCCAGTTTACCCAGGAGACCTCATCTAATTTCCCTTCCCAGGGTGGTCTGTGCATTCCTCTTTGGTCCTCCTTGTTACCTAGCCTCTCTGGAGCTGCGTATTATAGTCTGGCTATACTTTGCTTGAGATCTAGTATCCACTTTATAACTCTTGAATAATTTGTTGAGTATTGCTGCCATGTAATTTCATTTTTCTGTGCATTTAGTAGTTGTATTCTCTTGTTGGTATTCTAATTTTCTTTGTATACAATGGTTGAGTAGGACATGGTAGATGAAGCCTTTTATCCCGGTGCTTTGGAGGCAGAAGTAGGTGATTTGAACGCCAAGTTAGCCTAGACTACATTGTGTGTTTTAGGCTAGTCCAGCTCCATAATAGAGAGACTATGATTCAAAAAACCAAAACACACAGCCGAACAAGGAGATGGATAGGTTTAAGTATAAGGTGTGAAAAGGTCCCATTCCAGATTATTGTGTTTGCATAGCAGACCCTCCTCTTCATTCCTGGATCTGGAAAGAATTCAGAATTCCTTCTACCCCAACTGCATTGATTTTGGCCTCAGGATCTTCAATCAGGAATATCCAAGCCATATGTCTTTTTCATCAATCAGGGATTCTTTTACTTCCTTTCATCAAATGTCCACCGAGGTGCATGGGTATTCAGAAAGCCTCACCACTGTAGCTGGGTTTGAACCCAGTGTAGAAGCTGAGAGATGTATTGTGTTGGTCCCATCCGACATTCATTTCTGCTGACTTTAGTCCCACAGGACACCTTGGTCCACTAGAGGCAGGAAAGAGTGAGTGTATCCAGAGCTCCTGGCATTTTAAGTTGTTTTCTGGGACAGCAGAGACTGTGCCTCTGCAGCTTTGACGTTCCCCTGGCACTCTGTCAACAGGACTACCCTAGAGGGTAGCGTGTTGCTTTTCTCCTTTCCAGAGCACCGTCCAGAGCACAAAGCCAGAGCTGTGCTGCACAAGGTCCCCCACCCTGTACTGTCCTGGCAAACAACTCTGTCCCAGGCCACGTTCTTGCTGTGGTGAAAAGGCACGTGGAACTTGCACCTCATCAGAACTTGGAGAGCTACCACGTTGGTGGGACTGAGTCCAGATTGGTGTGGAAGATTGTGGAGGGTGTCTGAAGCTTTGGTATTAGGTTATATTCCCCAGGAAAAAAAACTCCTCATTGTATGTGTGTTTAGTTAAAACATGATGATGTTTTTAAAATGATGATATGAGAGGATTGGATTGTTCCCTTTGTGAGAGTGGGCCAAAATTCCTCATCACAGAAGGAGAGAATTTTCAACAGATCAGGGGAGGCCAGCTGCAGGGTAACAAAAAAAAAAATGCCCCAGAGTAGTGAGGGATTAGGAATATTCTTATCTTTAGAAATAAGTTTCTATCTATTGGAGAGCTAGAATTTTTCTATCTAAGGGGGAAAATAAGGGACCACACTTTCAGAATGTAACTTTCTCTCTCTTTTTTTTTTTAGCTTTTTTTAAAACATTTATTTATTTATTTATTTATTTATTTATTTATTTATTTATTATGTATACAATATTCTGTCTGTGTGTATATCTGCAGGCCAGAAGAGGGCACCAGACCTCATTCCAGATGGTTGTGAGCCACCATGTGGTTGCTGGGAATTGAACTCAGGACCTTTGGAAGAGCAGGCAATGCTCTTAACCGCTGAGCCATCTCTCCAGTAACTTTCTCTTTTAACGAGTCTTAAAAATGCTCTCTGACTCATTCTGTCTGCCAAAGCTGCATATCTCCATATACTAATATACGTCTCTCTTTACATATATACATCTCTCTCCTACACGGCTATACATACCTATTTTCACATGGCTACACATCTGTCTATACATACATTTCTCTGTTACATCTCTTTTCGTACAGCTTCCTCTTCCTTGTCTTCACACATAGACAAATCTCCACCCAGCCATAGCTATACACTTCATTTACATAGCTCATTTACATGGCTGTACACCTCATTTACACTGCTGTACACCTCATTTACACTGTTGTACACCTCATTTACATAGCTCATTTACACGGCTGTACATCTCATTTACATGGCTCATTTACACAGCTCTCTCACCATACAGCGCTTCGCACAGTTCCTCCATACTCTCTCACACAGCTCTTCACGTGGTTTCTTATGTAGCAGCGGCTTTTTCCATAGCTCTCTCTCACACATACTTCTCCACTTTTCCCACTTCCCGCTCTCCCTCACACTTCTGCTTCTTCATCTCTCATGAGGTCCGCACATAAACACACTTGGCTCACTTCTGCAGCAGCTCTCACGGAGCTCCGCACAGCCATCTCTCACCGCTGTTCCTCTCACAGCCACACTCAGGACAGTGATAACTTACATTTTCAGGGCCCGGCCCATTCTCCCAATACAAAATAAGTCACATCATTTCTCTTAGGCTAGTGATGGTGCATTGACCCATGCATGTAGCTCTAAGTTGGTGAGGGTTCCCGGATGGTAAACAATTGGCTGAACTGTGAGCCTGAGACTGGGACTATGTGCAGAAAATCAATTACTGAGACAGTTATCTCTAATAAAGTTGCTTCTATCCTGACCTTTAATCAGCAAAACAGCTGGGAAAATGACCTCATGTATTTGTCTCTAGGAGCAACCAAATATTCATCTCTAAGGGCAACCAGCTTCCTTTGAATCTACTTTAAAGTCCAAACAGCTGTTTGTGTAAAAGGCTGTCTTTGTGACTGAGAATCCTCTGTCAATCTGAGTAATGTAAAATATCCTACTATTATTTCTGTTCATCAAAATTATATAGATTAAGCAGAAATCATCCTCCCGACCATCCACAGCTATATGTGTACCCTATAAGTGTAAAACATACCATCAAAGGGCTGTGGAAAGAACCCCACAACTGTTCTTATTAAGGAGGTATACTAGTGGTACCCGAGAAAGTTATTGACAGAAAACAACCAATCATTTACAATCAACCCTATCTATGGCTTTGCCAAGTGTGGCTTTTCAGGTAGGTCAGCTTGTTAAACACTAGTTGTCATTGCTGTATATTCCCATGACCTCTTGCAACCAACAGCACTTGGCAAACTTTAAATTAGAATTTTCTTTTGCACTAACCATTTCTGAGGCAAAAATGGGACTTTTTGAAAAGCTCTCTCGGGCTTGTGCTTTGACTTGGGATTGCATTGTTGTTTGTTTTGCTCTAGGCCTCTCCAAGTAGTGGAAATTGTATGAAGGAATATTTAATCAGGAATTAATCATTTTACAGGATGGACTTCTTTGGAGCCCAAAAAAATTACTGTTTTCAATTTGCTAGATTTTAGGGTGCAGGGGACAGAAGGCTGGAAGGAGGTCAGAGTTTGACTTCAAACAGAGGACACTGGTCATTAGGATACATAGCAAGTGGCACCTAAATTCTTGCTGTGTAGGGAAGCTGTGCAATGGGAGAAAGTCACCTGAACCTTTATAGAAGGGGCATGGGAACGAGGAAGTTGGATCATCTTCCTTACTGAAATTATTTGTCCAAGGGAGACAGGTTATCTTGGGAAACAGACTTTCTCAGCAAACATTCCTCTCTGGGATGACCCATAATGGTTGAGAATTTCATGCCTTCCTCCATCCCCCCCATGTGGAGATTAAGTGATCAACAAGTCAAGCTGTGATTATCATTTTCATGGGGGCACTTTGGAAATCCCCAGGAGGGAAATTACTTAGCTAGAAGGACAGTCTCTCAAAACATGACTAAGATTAATCAAAACATTTTCATATGAAGAACATCTTCGATGGTTATGTTTAGAGACCAAATTTATTAGACTCCTGAATAAGATATTTGTCAATTTTACTCTTTACTTCTGTTATATGGACAGTGTGAATAAGGGATAGAAAGATGGTTCAGTATTTTTTCTGGACAGGATTAATCCTCCATCAGTAACCATGTCTCTGGTGGGTTGACATCTGAACACTAGTTGCCATTTGCTTCTCATGGTCCCTGGCAAGACTTGAGTTGGTGGAAGACAAAGATGGCTCCCCCTAAACTTCTTGGTCTAGGCAGAACACATCACATAGGAAGCTGCCCACTGCCTCTGGTCGGGCATCCTACCAAGTGCTGACTGAGGTTTCTAGGCCTGGGCATGGGAGAGAGGAAAAGCAATAGCTCTGCACCATGCTTAGTGGCTTGGGCAGTCAGGACTCAATCAAGCACCACTTGAGACCCTGCCTAGAACCCCAGGGTAGGGTGTTTGGGTATCATTGTGAGAGAGGGTATGGTGGGGAAGTGGAAGAGAAGGAGAGGCAGAGTGGATGGTGGGCTGGGGAGAGAGGTGCATCTGGAGAGGTGAGTGTTGAGGAAGGGGCTGTCATAAATGACCTGCTGATGGACATTGGCTGTGAATAAGGCTCAGGTCTTGGTCCCGGGCCCTGGGACAGCCAAGGGAGCATGTGCTGACAACCATGGCTCCTGTCACTGTTGGATACTGCTCATGGCCCTGTGATCTGGGCCCCTATTGGTATCTGAGGGCCAAGCTGCCACAGGATGCATGTTGTGTGGGGGATGTCAGAACTACAGGTTGCCTGCAGGATAAGTGTACATGGGCAAAGGCATTGCTGTGCCACAGGCCAACTTCCAGTGTACTTCACAGGCCATTACAAACTTCAGCTAGTGTCCCAAACTGGCCCCCTGGTTCCTAGCAGCTCAAGGCACATTCACCATTTTGTCCTTGTGATGTGTCTAGGTGTCCCCCAGAAGAGGTCCTGGGGTGACTGTTTGCTAAACAAAGCTGAAAGAAAGAGAGAGAGAGAGACAGAGACAGACAGAGAGAGAGAGAGAAAGAAGGAAAGAAAGAAAGAAAGAAAGAAAGAGAAAAAGAAAGAAGAAAGAAAGGAAGGAAGGAAGGAAGGAAGGAAGGAAGGAAGGAAGAAAGGAAGGAAGAGAGAAAGAAGGAAATGTCTGCAGGGGAAGCGCACTATGACCATTCATGCTCTTGGCCGGAAAGTTCGTTCCTTTTAGTAGTATGGTCCTTGATTGGCCAACTGTAACCATACCATGCGCCAGCCTATAATGTCAAAACATTGCAGGAAAGTACAGGTGCAAGCCCATAATTTCTGCACTCCCAAGAAAGGTGAATTGTGATTTGAAAGCCACTCATGGCTACACGATGAGACCCTGACTCAAAACCAATTTCAGAAGCCAGGCATGGTGGCAGCTGCTTTTAATCATTGATTCCTGAGACAAAAGCAAGATAATCAATAAATTGGAAGCTAGCCTGTTCCAGAGAACTAGTTGTAGGGGCAGCCAGTAATACACAAAAGAAATCCTGTTTAGAAAAACCGAAATAAATAAAAAGAAAATAATAGATTTTCTGTACCCCATAAATGGGTTTCCCCACTGACACAATAATCCAGATCAAGCCGAATTAAAAAGTAAAAGAACATGGTTATTTGAGCAGAGCAACTCTTGGGTGAGTTCTCCAGCCTGAGGCAGGAGATTGAGGCAGAAGTCACATTCCAGAACTAAAGCAGGGAGGTTCTATAGGTTGTAGGCATGGGTGATGTGTGTCTGCCACAAGCTGGGTTTATGCCCAAGTATGATCAAAAACGGAATTCTTTAGTGGGGGCCTTGGGCAGCTGGCAACTTCAGGGGAGGAGCTGCCTTATCCCTGAAGAATGTAGAACTGGGCTTCTTGTTGCCTTCTCTTTCTTCAGAGAGTCTCTGAGTCAGTGGGGTTTTGACAGACAGGAATGGGGCTTTCTGGCTCAAGCAGTAGCTCAGTGAGTGAGCTGGATGTTCCCACCAAACAATAAGGAAGGAAGGAGGAAGGGAAGAAGAGAAGGAAAGAAAAAGGAAAGTAAGTGAAAGAACTTAGTAAAATATAAACAAAAACAACAACAAAAAAAAACCAAGTTGAACAAAATCATTAACATTAGTATTGAGCTCTAAATTGACCTCTTCGATCTAGGGATGCCATTGCATTGTAGGACAACATTCTCTATCATTTTCGGTGCATTAGCTCCCTTTTCTCAAACCCAGTATTCACCTGTCCCTATTCTATTAAGTAGTGTCTTTAAGCCTTAAGCTTGTTCTGTACATTCCAAACTCATGGCCCAAAGGTGGGGGGGGGGGACAAGACTTCACTGTAGGTGCAGGCCTAGTTAAATTCAAGCACAAAGAACCACATATAGGGCTTGTACTGCGTGGCTTTGTGGGTCAACTTGATATAAACTAGAATCATCAGAAAGGAAGGAACCACAGTTGAGGAAATACCTCCATGAGATCCAGCTCTAAGGCATTTTCTCAATTAGTGACCAATGGGGGAGGACACACCCCATGGTGGGTGATACCATCCCTAGGCTAGTGGTCCTGAGTTCTATAAGAAACCAGGCTGAGCAAGCCAGGAGAAGCAAGCCAATAAGCAACACATCTTTGTGGACTCTGCATCAACTCCTGCCTGTGGATCCTGTCCTGACTTCCTTCAGTGGTGATCAGCAATGAGGGAGAGTGGGCCAAATAAACATTTTCTTCGCCCACCTGCTTTTTTGTCACGGTGTTTTGTCGTAGCCATAGAAACCCTCGCTAAGACATGTTGGTGCCAGCACAGTGGGGCATCACTCTGATTTGGGGGAGGGTTCTGGAAAGACTCTGCAGCTTTGGGCTAGAAGAGCCATCTCATTGAGTGTTAAGAGCTCGGTGGGATGTTCTGTGAAAATCTGGAAGGTAAGAATGTTGAGAGCACCATGGAGAATGGAAGCCAGCTTGGGGAGTTCCAGAGGGAAGTTTAAAGGCTGCCAGGGCCATTTGTTATTTTGAATTAAGATTCTGTGGTTCTGGTTAGCCGGGGCTGAAAGTATCAGCTGTGATTAACAAGGTAGCAGAAGCACTAAAGTGAACTCTCTTTGTTACTAGGACAATTGATGCTGTTAGCTGAAGTGATTAAGAAGAGACCAGCGTCACTGGTAAAATCTAATGGGAAGTTTTTTTTCTGACAGCAGAGAAAAGCTGTGTTCCAGAGACGGCCGGCCGTAGCTGTACCTTGTGTTGGCAGCAGGACCTGGTAATGTGTAAGCATCACCAAGGTGATAGTAGTTTTGCAGCTATGAAGGGATAATAGAGCCTAGTTGTGACTTGGCACTGTGACAAGAAGAGGCCATTGGTGAAGGTGCAGCTTCAGTAGCATTTGAAGGCCCAGGACTGAAGGAGTCATGCGAAGAAATTGAGGCTCGGCATCATGACGAGAGCCAGTGAGAGGTAATCGGTGAAAGTGCAGCCCAGTTGCCGCAAGGGACCCCAGCATTTTGGAGATGCCAATACCATGAGAAGAGCACCAAGAACAGTAGCTGCAGAGGGGTGGAGTCAGCCAGAGTGTGGAAGATGAACTGTGTGGACTGCAGAGGGCAGACCGGGTAAGGAACCCAAACCCTTTGGAGGAGTCCACAAGATAGTGAGTGACTCTCAGATAATTAATTGAGTTATTTATACTGTTGGACTTTGGTTTTGCTGTCTTCACATTGGGCGGGTGTCTTGGTTTTTCTCTCTTGAAGAACGTATTTAATTTAATTTTGACTTTTAAAGGAGGCCACAGATGAAAGACTTGTACTTTTTTAAGAGATTGAATATTTTCTTTTATTGATTCTTTGTGGAATCATTCTGATCCCACTTATTTCCCCATCTCCTCCCATCTGGCCTCCCCCTCAAATCAGACAAATTAAAAAAAAAAAAAGAAAACAAAGGAGAAGAACCTTGTCATGGAAGCTGTCTGTAGTGTGGTCCGTTGAGTCATAGTTTACCCTTTCGTCCATTCTTCTTGTCTTGCAAGTGTTCGCTCCCTCATGGTCACTGCCCAGGTGATCTCTCCAGCAGTGCCTCCACCAGCTTACCCAGTGCCGCCTGCAGCTCGGAGCTGGGTCAGTTCTGCTCTCAGGTCCTCAGATCTGGGTCACCCACACATCACCAGGGCCCTATAGGGTTGCCCGGGCAAGGTCCAGGGCCCTCCCTCCCAGTTGCTGTAAAGGGCATACGGTGGGAGGAGGGGGAGAATCAGCTCTTCAGAACTCATGCCCTCAAGGTTGGCTCGCTTGTGCCCCTGGCAACAGAGTCAGCTGACTGCTGCCCATGTGGGGTATAGAGCTGGGCGTGCTCCTCTGTGCTGCCGCTGATGAGGGGCGGGGCTAGTCATCTCACTCTCATGACCCCAGAGCCAGCTCTCCCCTGTCACAGGAGGTAATGAGTGGGGGCAGGAGGACATATTTTGGTCACTCATGCCACCACCTGGCAGAAGAGGAGGTCGGGGTCGGCTCTACTGCTCTCTCACCCTCAGGGCCTTCTTACCTGCATCCCCAGTAAGATCTACTGTGCTGCCCAGGTGAGGTGCATGCCTGTGGGGAGGGGTGGGACCATCTTTCCCAAGTGCAGGGGCGAACTCTCCCCTGAGGGGATAAGGCCAGCTCTCCAGATGCAGTATCCAGTGAGGGTGGGACCAACCAGGGACGGTGGGTGGGACTGGCTCAACACAGCATGGCTCCAGTGAGCACCTGTGCTAACATGGGCCGTGGACTTCATCACAGACCCCAACTGCAGGAAGACCGTGGACTCAGATACAGCCCTGGGCAGCAGCTCAGGCCCAGACGTCATCATGGCCCAGTGGCAACACAGAGCACCCAGGTCAGTGTAGCCCTAATGGTAGCATGAGTCTCAGACCCTGGGCATCTGCTGAGCCCTTTTGGTAACAGCAGTCACAGACATCAACTCAGTCCATGGCTGTTCCAGGGCCACAGACCCAGACATGGCCCTTGGTAGCAGCCCTGGCCCAGATGTCTCCATGGTCCCAGGTTGTTGTGCAGGTCACTCAGATCATCAGTATGCACCCCCACCCCACCCCTGTGTGGCAGTATGGCCCTCAGAAATCAACATGGCCTCAGGTGACAACCCGAACCCTGACGTTGACTCTGTTTTCGATGGTCTCAAAAGGTACAGACATTAACACAGTCCCTGGGTGTGGCAGGGCCATCGACTCAGACTTGGCCCTCAGCCACAGCCCTGGTCCAGATGATACCATGGCCCCTGCAGCAGCATGGGCCAGGGATGGGCAGGATAAGCTCTGTAGCTCTCATGCTCTCAAGGCCGGCTCACCTGTGCCCCTGACAACTGGACCAGCCCGGTGTGCTACAGGTGGGGTACAGGGCTCACTCTGCTGTGTGCTGCATGGTGAAGGACCATGATTGAGGCTCCCCAGCAGATACAAGGAGGATTAATTAAGGATGGGGCTTTAAATCAGTACAGAATTTTAAGAAGAGAAAATGGAGATTTTTGTGTACTAACCTACAGGATCATGGGAAGAATCTGTGCAATTAATAATAGAACGTTTTTTTTGTTTTTTTTTGTTTTTTTTTTTTAATGAAAATAAGCTTTATTACATCAAGTAATAAATACAAAGATGCAACAGTTGCAGTCGTTGTCTTCCAGATGTTGTGACCGTCTCACAGTAAACACGGAACTGAGATCCACAGTCTCAGGATGGACATT